>NC_137009.1:35336005-35345216 GCF_032717465.1 Coenobita brevimanus
AGAGGGATGTCTGTTGAGCAAGGAAGAGTGGCTGTGCGTGACAGAAATAAATGGAGAGAAATTGTGAATAAATAAGTGATGACGCAGCCCTGAGGGGATATTCTCCCGCATTTGGTCTGATCAGCTAGTCAGGTCACGTGCGGGTAAGGGGATGGGTCTGTTATGATGTGGCAGGGGTAAACCAGTTCTGCTGTCGGGCCCTGCTGCGGATGTCACTGATTGCATTGCGCAGTTGACCCTTGTGCGGTGTGGTGCGGTGAGGATCTGTCAGTTCTCCCCTTTGGGGCTAAGATGTGAATGAATGTGTTTGAATGGATGAGTAAATGGAGAGTGTGTCGTCCTGTCTCGGCTACCTCCCTTTCCTTGGGGGAAGCAGCCTAGGTATATATATATATATATATATATATATATATATATGTGTGTGTGTGTGTGTGTAACTGTTGGTATTTCATCAGGTATGGGCGGCCCTTGTGAGCCAGCCGATGGACAGTCCCAAGATTTGGAGTGACTGGGCTCGGCTGTGGCTGGTGACGTGGTGGGTAGCCGTGGACATCCTCGGGGCCGCCTACATGAGCAACCTGGTCACCATCCTCACACTGCAGGTTCACCCCACCATGATACAGACAGCAGACGAACTCGCCGCATCTCCTCGGATGTTAGAAGCTTTTGATCTTGTTGCTTCTCAGTGTCTTGGTCACTATCTCCTTGGATGTATGTGCTTTTGATCTGTATCTCTCAGTCTCTCTGGAATTAAGAGTTTGTGCTCTTACTAACTCTGTCTCTGTACTTCTCTGTCTCTTGGAGTTAGAGGACTGTAATCTTACGCGTATTGTCTCTCTCTTCTCTGTCTCTCTGTGTCGTTGGAGTTGGAAGTTTGCGATCTAAGTACAGGTATTTTTTAGTTCTGCCCTTTGTCTTATTCTTTGGAGTTAGAAGATCGTGGTCTCGCTGTATCTCTGTTCTCTATTTCTGTACCACTGACTTTCTGTGCTTCTGTGTATGTTTTGGTTTCTTTAGAGAGAGACAGGCAGACATACAGACAGACAGACAGACAGTCAGACAGAGACAGAGGCAGAGAGGAACTAGAACAGACTTACTCAAAGACACCCCTCCGCATTTAATCATATCTTAATCTTCCGGAGACGAGACATACCTGCCGACCTTTGGAAGTCCCAGGCTGCAAATATAGACAACACACCTCACACAGCGGGCATACATTCATGAACTGGGGAAGCGCGGCCAATAATCAGTAGCCAGGCTTATCTATTGGGAGTTCCAGGAGGTGATTCAGCTCTTGTAATATTTTATGAATACTATCAGTCTCTGTAGGGTAATCAGAGGATGGATAAGCACTTGGATTAAGTATATAACTCGTGTGTGTGTGTGTGTGCGCGTGTGTGTGTGTGTGTGTGTGTTGTAGAGAGAGAGATAAAGGCCAGAATGATGTCCATTGAGGATTTGTCTTGGCCACTTTTGTCCTCGGTTTGTGTATCTCTAACACTGGGGTGGTCATTTGATTAGTTTCTGCTGCCACGAATACCTGCACCAATGGCAGCTTCAGTCTAGCTTATGATGAAACCTTCAGTGATCACCACCATATTCTCCTACTCGACTTGGCTTATCGCAGCAGACTTAAATGGTTAAGCCGTTGCTGATGGCGGCGAGGCCAACACACTCCACAAGAAAAGTCACCTTAGCAAACACAGGACGCAGTTACATTTCTTGCTCTTAAATTTAGAAGTGATTTTCACATTGTGCTGCGTTTCGGATGATGGGGTTGAGTTTCTGGATTCATTTAATCTTTGTATGCTTTATCCTAAATGGCTACACCAGTCCGGTTCTGTGGGACAAGGGTGTAAGAACAATGATTTATCAGTCATGTTTAGGTGCAGTTACGGCCGGGGTGAGGAAGTATCCCTGGTGATGGAGGCTCAGGACCACTGAATGGTTTTGCAATGACAATTTCTGACCTTGAAAGAGATTATTCCTTCTGTTAAAGTCATCAGATACAGCAGTATCTATTTCCATGCATTAAATCTTCTACACTGAGTAATTGGAATAGACATAGTAGACTGTACAGGTGCAGATGGCGAAACAGACTCAGTGGAGAGGTTCTTGATTTACTAAGCCGTGTGATACAAATCTGGCTTCTATCAAATCTTGACTGTTACCGCCTGAGAGCGAGAGGAAAAAGAATTTGCTGAATCTGATAGAGTCCCGAGCCACATCAGATTTCCTAACGGACAGTGCTTTCCCACAATTACATCATACAACTAGCTATACATTAAGGCATTTCCATTACCATTCTCCCAAGAGTAGACAAAATATTTCCCCTCATGAGGCGGGAAGAAGAGATGATGAGAGGTTGATTAAGTTACTTAAGTAATATTGGTAACATGAGTGGACAGAAATAAATTAATACAATAATGTGAATAATGGGTGGCTAACACTAATAATAAGAGTATACTAAGTCATCAAGGAACTATTTAAATTAAAAGTTAAAGGTCAATGAATGAGATAATAAGGGGAGTTCACGTGGAATATACAAATACACACACACACACACACACACACACACACACATATATATATATATATATATATATATATATATATATATATATATATATATATATATCGTTTTCGTTTTTGAAGGCTCCAACATGCTTGCATGCGTCGGGCTTGGTCACCCTAATGGCGACCGTCCATGCTGCTCGATCTTCTGGCAGCATCCCTGTTCATTCTCTTAACCCCTGAGGTCACACTTAATGACCTCGTCCCAGGTTTATTTTTGGGTGTACCTCCTCGCAACCCCACCCGCTAATATTAACGTTTCTCATTCTCTGCACCCAGTTATCATCCTCCATCCTCTCTACATGCCCAGACCTTCTCAATCGATCGTTCCTCATCAGACACCAATACACTCCCAGTCGCATCCTACTCCTCCCCTGAACTCTTCCACCATAAACCCTAGCTCCCAGGGCTTTACACTCCAGGGACGCACTGCACATCCACCCAATCATCGTCATTTTTGTACGTGTGAGCCTGTGAATTATCCTCTTCCTTTACTGTCCAGGTCTCACTACCATACAGCATTACACTCCCTAACATATACCGCATACAAAGGTCCCTTAGCACATAGGAGAGCCCTCTCAATAGTCAGGAGAGGCAACAGCTCCCTGAACTTCTTCCAACCACTCCTCACACCCTAGCCACAGAGCTAGCTCCAGCCCCGACGTCCACTTCACATAGCATATCACCCAAATAACAAAACGCTTCCATACGCTCAAAAAGACTCACCAGCAAGTTTCAATCCTTTCATGCCTGACAAATGATCTCCACAAGCTTTCCCGGACAAACCGCACAGATAAAATCAAGGAATTATCTCGCAGTCTACCTCAGAATACCACTACATCTCTTGTGCACCCAATTATCACAAACACTGTACATGATGGAATTGCTTCTCACGTCCCTTTGACAAATTGCACATGGCCACTCTCTCTCTTCTTTGACAAGTACCGCCACTTTTAACCCCAGCTATCATCACTTTTCTTTTTCTCTGCATTTATTCTTAAGACCTTGTCTGCCCCATACCATCTCTCCACTTCCTAAATCTTTCCTCCGCTTCCATTTCTTTCTCTGCAATACCAACACCAAATTATCAGCATACACCATCTCCTACAAGATTCCATTTCTGAAGTCACGCGTAAGGGTTGCAAGTACCATGATAAACAACATGGGACTCAAAACTGACCCCTGATGCACACCAACATTCACGGGAAACTCGTCACTCAAAATCTCCATTCACTCTTTCCTGGGTGCGAACACCAACAGACATGCCCATAACCACCCAAACCCAGCCACTAATCGATCCCAAGCTTTCTCACTGCCCACCTCGCCACGTCTCTAGGGACTCTGTCAGGGAGTGCCTTCTCCAAATCCAACAAAAACAAAGTACAGTTCCCTTTTCTTTCCTATGTATTTTTCCTGAAGCTGTCGAACAATAAATATGGCATCAGTGGTCCCCTGCTTGGCATAAACCCAAACTGCATCTCATCAATATTCACTTTTTTGCTAATCACACCTTCTAGAACTCTCTCCATTACCTTCATTATCTGATCTAAAAGAATTATACCTCTATAATTTCCTCTTTCCAGGGCATCACCCTTCCCCCTGTACACATTTACAATTACACTTTTCAGCCAATCACTTGGGATAACACACTCATATATAATCATATTTATCAGGTCAGTGACTAACTTCACTCCCATATCTCCTGAGGCCTTCAACATTTCAGCAGTCAACCCAGACACACTTGCTGCCTTCCCCACCTGCATCCTGCCTATTGCATCACTCACAGTAACACTGTCAATCAAAGTCCATGGGCCAAACACTGGATCTGCTGTCTCCAAACCTTCTATGTCCCTTTTAAACTCCTCATTCAACACCCGACTACAATGCTTTCGTCAAGCGTCCTTAATATCCCCACTGTTCACCATTACCCTTCCTTCATCATTCTTCACACACTGCTCCCGATTCTCCTCGTTCACCAGATTTGCCAGATTAAATATCTCATTCTTCTTTTCCACACGCTTTAGGTTATCAAGTAACTGTCTCTGTGCCTCAGACTTTGCCCTGTGTACCTCTCTCCTAGCCCTTTGTTTGACAGCCAAGTATTCCTCTTTGTTACCACTCTTCTTCCATTCCAGGAAAAGCCTTCTTTTCTCCTTAACTGCAGCTTCCACACGCTCATCCCACCACCAAGTTACATTATATCTTGGTGGGCCTCTTGTCCAACCACATACTTCATCAGTAACTCCTCAAGAGGTTATTCTTGAGGGCTCTGTACTGTTCATTAACGCCTCCATCAACTGCTTCCTGTTCAGCCACCACTCTCTTCAATATCTCAGTATAGAAAGCAACCCTTACTGCTTGGTTTTCCAGCTTCCATATTTTCCTCCTAGGTGCATTAGTTTCTCTTTCCCATCACTCTCTCTTTAAGTACCATGTCTACATCATCAATTATTTGTGCTGCTGCACACACTTCTTGCTTCACCACCATAACTTTAACATCCCTCACTAACCTCTATCAGCCCTCCTGACCAGGAAATAATCTGTCTGACTACTGTTTCCCCAATTGACTCGTATGCAGTCAACATGCTCTCTCTTTTCCTAAAATGTGTGTTGCACACAATCATGTTCATTGCCTCCCCAAACTAGAGTACCGCTTTCCCCTTCCTCATTTTCTTGTAGCATACTACACATCCCCTGCGTACTCCTTCATGTCCTTGAGCTGCTTCACCGACATGATCATTTAAATCCCCTTCCAAAACCACCAGTTTCATCATCCCTCTACCACCTACTACATGTATTAAGTCAACCCAATATCTATCCTTCACTACACCTCATCCAAGCCTGCCTGCTGGAGCACATGCCGATATATCAAACATCATTCCACCAGACAAAATATTCACTACTAATATCCTATCCTTGCTCTCAACAACACATTCATAACATTTTCCACCCATTCTCTACCCAACCCAACACACCCACACCCCCATATCCTTGTGCCCCCACCCCCACCTGCCAAAACAACTTACGAACAGCAATCCTTACCAAGCAACCTTTCTGGCTGATCTTCCTGTACTGGACTTCCTGCAAATATCCCACATCCACCCACCTCAACCCAAAGTCCTCAACCACTTCCCCCACTCTGCCCCTTAAACTTCCTACATTCCAATAAAGCCACTCCAATCCACTAACTGGGTGATTTAGCTGTCTCCTCCAGGCTTGCTTTTGAAATTCATTCTTGTGCTTTGTCATAGTCGGTAATTATAAAGTGGAAGAGACATGCCACAGGCCCCACCCACTGCACAGTCCCCAGGTCCAGACAATGGATCCCACAGGACCCCTAGCCCTGTGCCTTACCAGTGACTGTGGCAGTGGCTTCGGGGCACCCTGCCAGGACAGCTATAGGGACACCCTCGACGCGCTCCTTGGCAGTGGAACTTCCCCCGCCATTATGCACCCACTGATTAAGCAACGCTGGGTCTGGTTAGTACTTGGATGGGTGTGTACAGCCTGGGAACACCAGATCTTGTTGGCATCCCTACGTGTCAAGTAGGGTTGGTGGAGGATTAGTGCCCCTCCCTGTAAAACAGTTAACTCTAAGCCCTTGACCACCCCGTTTGGGATACATGGCGTCTGGCAATGGATGGATGGATGGATGATAGGGCAGCCTCCTAGGAGCATTACTCCCAGGTTCGAGCTGAAAGTGGCAGCTTTGGGAACAGCAATGCCCTGTACCCTCCTAGCTCAGGTTAGAGCCCCATCTTACCCCGGATCCACAATCCCTATGCAGCCAGAATCCCCGTGATGCACTCCCCCCAAGAAATCCACCACTAGGTAGCGGAGGCAAAGTTTTCTGGCCGCATGTCCTTGCTAAGCGTCAGTCCCTGTAAAGCAGTTGGGTACGCTGTGTGATATGTAAAGTGCATGTGGTGTGCTACATTATCTGAGTTAGAGGACATATATATATATATATATATATATATATATATATATATATATATATATATATCATTCATCAACATCATCCAGACCTCTTTTTCCACCCAAGGGCAGGGTGAGGAATAGTAATGTCCAGGGCAGCCCTGAAGTGCCCAATCCAATAGGCCTGCTTCCATTCACTCATCATTCAAGTCCCCGGAATCCTGGCTGTATCGGATACGCCAAAAACATTCACCACATTCTGTAGCTTCATGTCATTATCCGACAGAGTCAATCCAGACGCTGCCACGTTAAAAAGGGTGCCAACAATCCCTGATCATGCACTTCTCCTCACAAAATTCATCCAACAGCTCAATCTCCTGTCAGTTCCCTATCCTCAAGCATGACTTCCAAAACTCTCTTTCTCACATATTCATCCACCATATCTCTCCCACCTTCTCCTTGGCCTACCTCGTCTCCTCCCTCCTTCAAGATTCAACTCAGATTTACCTTCTTCACCACTCTATTGTTATCCATTTTTCTCCACATGACACTTACCATCTCAGTACACTCTCTTCAATTCTGGTGCTCCTGCCAAACCTCACTCTGCATCTTTCACGAATCACATTATTTCGTATCCTATGCTCACCCTCTGTGCCTCCACATACATTCCTCAGCAATTACATCTCCACTGCTCTTACTCTTGCACTTTTCATTTTCATGCCACACCATGATCTCACATCCATATGTTAAAGTTGGCACTAACTTTCCTTCATGTAAACACTCGTGCAGCTGCAACACTCAAGCCTCTGTTTCATATCAAGGCCTTCATTGCACCTGCTACTTTTCTTCCTTGTGTTACTCTACTTTCCACTTCTTTTGCACATTTTCCTCTCTTTTCTCTCACTGTACCCAGGCCATTTGAACTCTCTCACCAATTCCAGTCTCTCTCCATTCACTGTTACATTGCACTTTTTGGAGTCACCTTCTCTCTCAATAACCATTACTTTACTCTTTTCCCTACATTTACTCTCAAGGAGACGACGATTACAGACATCAATAAAACTTTGCACTAGCCTACCAAGTTCTTGTCCAGTACTTACGCAAGCAGTACTGCATCATCAGCATACAACAAATTTGAGGTGTTCCTATCACCATTCATTACCAATGCCATCCCTCTCTCCATTACTCGTATTTTCATTTTCTCTCATCACCCCATCCATGTATAACCATTGAACAACCATAGGACATCACACAACATTATCTTTTTTTCCACACACTGATTGTGAACTATTCACTTAGATTCTTACATTAACCCTGACACATGCTTCACTACCATCATAAAAACTCTTGACGGCACCTAGCAGCTTACCCTCTACACCGTACAAATACATGCATAAAACTTTCCAGAATCCTTGTCTGTCCCACTTTGTCATATGCTTTTTCCAGATCCATGAATGCCATCAACTTTGTCTATGGTCCTTCTCACAACCTTCTCTACTATCTATCTCACTGCAAATATTTGGTCCACACATCCTCTGCCACTCCTAAAACCACCCTGTTCATCACTCTACTAGGACTTCTGATATCTCTCTTGCTTTCTCTATAATAATTCTTCCATATACCTTCCCTACCACACTCAGTAAAGCAATATGCCACGAATAATTCTTGCACTCACTTCGTTCACCTTTGGCTTTTGTACAGGGGTACGATCACAGCCTTTTCCACTCTGCAGGCACAGTTTCGTGTCCATGCCTTCTTGTCATCTCCAACAAGCACTTCATTCCATTCTCTCCACTACATTTAAGCATCTCTGCATACACCTCAACTCAGCCAGCTGCTTGGCCATTCATCAGCTGCTTCACAGCAGCAGCGTAGTAAATGGTTTCCTGAATACAGGAAACCATTTGGCTTGTCACTCAGTGTAGAGATCATATGGCACCTCTACATTGGGTGAATTTGGATGAACGGAGACTTGCCAGCTGGGTGCTCGAGAAGCTTCCCGACATTTCGTGTACAGTAGCTAGTTCTGGTTCTGGTACGAGAGAGTTCCCAGTTTGCCTACTGTTTATGAGCATGGTTACAATGCAGCAGGCCCAATGCATTAATTTTTGTGTTCTTTTTCTCAGTAATGTTTTATTTAAGTGATTGCTTATTAAATTATGTAATTTAAGTTCGTGTGGTAAATGATTTAGTGTCATGTAATGTGAGACAACTCTGCATGTGTTGATGTGTCTGAGTTGGTAGCCCTTACGTCGAGTATACTCGTAAATTGTAGTCGTTTCTCTTTTTTTTTTTTTTTTTTTCCTACACTCGACCATTGAGGCCGGAGCCCCTGGTCGTGGGCAAAATATATACATGTATATACATTTACACATATATACATATATATACAGATAAGAACATATATATATATACATACATACATACATACACACATCCATGCATATGAACATACACACTTTCCTTTTTACAATACATATATATATAAAAATTTTTATTTTATTATTTTTTTGTAATTTTATTTATTTATTTTTTTTTTTTTTTAAACATATATTACTTATAAACTAAAATGCCAAATTAAAAGACCCTAAATCTAAAAACCTAACAGACAAAACGATAACATATACTAAAAATCTAAAGAGACAAATAACTAGACCTACACTAGCAGTAAAAAAGCCTCACGACCAAGAGATCACCATCGACTGCAGATATGTAATGC
>NC_137009.1:35345316-35460316 GCF_032717465.1 Coenobita brevimanus
TCCCACGCTGCTGTTCTTCCCATGACGACACACAGTCTATTGCCACCCCAGCATCCAGCCCTTTTTTGCAGTCTTGGTGTGGAATCATCCTAGCAGCTTTGATGTGGTTTTGGGATTTTCCTCCACACCAACACCCCACTTACCACCACACCACTGCAGCCACGTAAGCCTCCTGCTCCTATCAACCTACAACCTGCCTTTTGCCTGCCAGTCCTGTGTGACCTGTTATATTATCAAGCTGTGCGGGTTAGTTTCAGCCCCCATAAACTCCAACCCAGACCCCAATTTGCAGTAACCCCCAACCACAGCCCGACGCTGTTGCTGTCATCGTTTCGCCACCCACCACACAGACCGACGTCACCCAGGGAGCGTGTGTAGCCACTCACACCGAGCCACGTCACAGTCTCCTGCTCCTATCAGCTTCTCGTTCTGCCCACTGGCGGGGGAAGGAGACACTACAATACGAGAGTTCACTCAACATGAAGTTTTTGCATAGAACACATATTACTACAAGTATTTTTCTATTTGCATTTTCATGCATTTTTCTCATTCCATCACATTAATCGATTCCTTTCTACAGAGAAGCCAATCTGTCTCTGTAGATTGTGATACTTTCACCATTTACTCTTATCCATTCATTGAATTTTTGTCCCTCATTTTTCATTCATTCTGAATTTTTCGTTCACCTGCACTCCTGTTTCATCCGGAATATTTTCTCCCAATTATACTCAGGGTCAGCTGTAAATAACGCATTCATTTGCACTCATATTCACTGTGTATAAATCATTTCTTCACATATTATAAATATTTATTTATTTATTCTTTCATTTATTCATCTATTTGTTCATTTATTTTCATTTACTAACTTCCTATTTTATTAATGTCCTTTTTTTAAAAAGGTAGATCTCTCCCCTATTGAATCTGATAGTGACACAAATGACTCTGTATGTGGTGATAATGTAACTCTTCGTAGTGGCAGATATTAAAGTAAACAAACCGTAAGTTCCCTACTTATTTCTACTACGACCACTTTTGTTACTTCTCCCACGCCTACAACCACCTATATTAACCCTACTACTCCTACCCTAAATCAAGATATATCAACACCAGATACTCTATCATCTTCCCCAACTGATTCTCTTAAAGTCACTCAGTGTTCTCCACAGCTCTTGTCCTTACCTTCTACTACACATACACCACCACTAACCACGACACACACCACTACCCCCACGACACTTCTTTCTCACACACCGTTTCAGATTACTATTGTGCCTAGTTCCTCACCTTTGCTGTCTCACCCTCTTTCTACAATGGCGAATCAGAACCCCCCACCTCCCCAGTCCATATATTTGGACGATGTTAACAGACCCAAATTTACAGGAGAGGATAGTACAGTTTCCATTTATGACTTCCTCAGAGAGGTCGAAAATGACATTCGTAATCGGCAAATCACAACTGAACCCTTGAAGGTTTCTTATCTGATGGGTCGACTGCATCAGGGCAGGTCACTAATAGGAGTCGCTAGTTCATGCGGGTGCTTCGAAGATTGCCAAACGTTTGACATGTGTCGCCGCCAATAGTTAATTAAACTTTGTTGCCAACATTCCAATGCTGCATCTCTTATAGGGTTGACAAACCTTCTCAAGCAAATGGAGGAGGACATGAAGGTACCTCCCCAACATGCAAAGGTAATTGAGGCAGCCGCTACTATGAGGGCGACGAGTTCAGAGCTGCGCCAATTGTTCCGTGTTACTCAATGGGTAGCCGAAATTAATGGAGTGCTTGTGGTTTCACTAAATAATTCTGCAGATTTATTCGGTTACTTGAGATTTCTTAACTGGCTTTCTGACAACCAAAAACAAATAGCACTACAACTTGGCTTTAACCCGGAGACGAAATCGTTAACATCTCCAAGGCCATAATAGAAAGGTCAGGATCAGACATCACTCGCCAGGCCGGTTCTTACACCTCAGCCTCTCACTCTGCAGGTGGTACTGCGAGAGTACTACATACCAGCATTACTTCATTTGATTCCTCTCGTTTGCGGCCAACTACAAAAACCAAATCTAGTAATCGATCTCACTCACACTATTGCTCACCTTCTAGTGGTCGTGACAAGTCAACTGTGCGACGAAGCAAACAATCCTCAATTTTTTGCTGGCACTGCAGTAATGTAGGTCATCGAGAGTCTAGCTGTGCACGGAAAGAAAGATGTTTCCACTCACGGGAACGACAGCGCACACCCTCTCAGTCCCATCGTCTAACATGCAAATATCACAAGAATAGCACAATTCACTCCACTGACGAATGTTGTTACCTTCAGAGCCGTCAGTCGGGGGAAGAGGAGCGCTCGGATTGGAGAAATGTAACCTAATAGCGGAAGATCCGCCGGTGTCTGAAAATAAGGTAACAGAAAATCAACTCCCCATTCGCCAGGTAGGACATATAACATCTTTAGGCCTAGTCATTCTAGGATGGAGCGAAGGGGTACAAAGCACTTTCTTTATGGACACCGGATCTATGGTAAACCTGATCTCAGATACCTCTTTAACCAACGTTAGGAAACAACTAAAAGAGTTGGGCTCCTCGAACCACTCTGACATTCGCCTATGCGGCGTGGGATGGCTCAGAATTTCCAGGTCAAAGGAAAGATCACACTAGAAGTACAACTTGATAGAAGCCTTAAGACCTTTTGACGTGGAGTTTCATGTCACTAATGATCTTAAATATCCAGCAGACACCCTCATTGGCTTTTCGACAATGGCTCAACAAGCTATTGCTCTCCTCCCTGCTTCTCGCACCATAGATATCAATGGTTTCTCAGTATCTAGCATGGAATATCCACGTTAGGTACTTTCCCAAACTCAGTTATTCACTCTCACGTGATTCCAACATTACTCGAGAGTAAATAGGTACACACACCGTTACCTGAACAGCCAAGTACACTACCATCTAGTACTTCACCCTCTGAGCATTCAACTGTGGATTGTCTCAACCCCTCTAACAGTGGCACATTTGCCGACTCAGACACGTCTCATTTAACTACCCCACATGATGTGAATGATGTTTTACAACACGGAGAGACAAGGTGTGCAGTAACAAATCAGTGCACAATTTTGTTGCCACACAAATTTACCAAAGTCTCTGTTCGTGTTGTGCGAAAGCAGGAGTGGATGTACTAACCTTACCTGAGACGTGTTGTGTGAATGGCTTAAGCTTATGAGTCGGCGTTGTGTACGGTGCTAGAGGATGGTTTATGCTACTTGTATTTAGCCAAGTGTACTAATGCTCCACTTAAATTACGAACAGGAACACAGATTGGTGACTTCTTGGTATACCCAGTGGCCGTACATGTGTGCCAAGATTTCCCAAGCTCTGTTGCCGATGTGTGCTCTGTTACTCAGTCCAAGTGAATCTCACTTGAAACAGAGTGATTACCCAGAATACAAAAGTCACTTACTTAATCTCTTGCGAGACTATTGCGAAGTCGTTGCCCTTCCTGGTGAGAATATGGGCGAGACATTTAATAAAGTGTCAAATTACATTACAGCCCAGAGCTCAGCCAGTATATATACCTGCCTACCGTTTACCACACAGCCAACATCAACAAGCTGATCGTCTTATTCAGGACATGTTGGATAATGAGGTCATTGAACACTCTGATAGTCCGTGGAACAGCCCACTATTTCTGGTTCCAAAGAAAGGTGGTGAATTACGACCAGTGATAGATTACAGATGCATGAATGCACTGACTGTCCCAGACAGATTTCCAATTCCTGTACTCACTAATTTGGTGGAATCCTTAGGCGAAAACAATTGTGTTTTCTCCTCCCTAGATCTTTTAAGTGGTTACTGACAAGTGGAAATGGAGGAATCATCTCGTCCTATCACTGCCTTCAGTACTCCATCCGGGCATTACCAATTCCGTAGACTTCCATTCGGTTTGAGAAATGCACCATCACCGCTCATGCGGCTAATTCATACAGTTTTTGCAGGCATGATAGGTCACTCAGTTTTTGCTTATCTAGATGATGTCATAATCGCTAGTCACTCGGTGGCGGAATACTTAGAAAAATTGGCCGAAGTGTTCACTAGACTCAAACAAACTGGACTTAACCCCTCCGTGGCCGAAGGCCCGGAAATTTCCGTGCACCCCAGGCCGACTCCGGGGCCATTTTTTGAAGTTTCGAAAATTGATTTTTTTTTTCTTGCCATATTGAAGAGAAAGTTCAGATGCACCTAACAGTGCAAATCCCAGCTTCCTAGACGCATTTTGTGGAATGCAATGAAGCGCGGAAGTTGCAGAAATATCGGCAACTGATATGCCGCCGAGGGGCTCTGCCGCAACGCAACTGGGCAGGTGTTATTTTTTTTTTTACTTCCCAAAACAATGCGAATGGTGCTGAAATGCTGTGCATATATGATGATATCGAATGATTTCAGTACATAATCTGTTAGGAATGGCTGGGGAAAAAAAAAAAGTTATGAATACATTTTCACCTTTTTGATATAAAATATGTTTATCGTAGTTTCGAGTTATTTTTTACGTTATCGTTGTGCCCATGCTTGGAAAAGGGAGCGAAAGAGTTGAATTTTCAGTCCTAAATGAGAAAACTGCACGTCCTCCAAGGCTAGACTCTGCCACGGGAGAATAAAGTGGAAGGTCAGATCCGATTAGCAATACCTGAGTCGCAACTTCGTGCCCCCACACCACGAGCATGGCTAAAAATAGAATCGTAGTGCAGTTTCAGAACTATAAGTCTAATTATTACGAACACAGATACAAAGCAGAAATAAATACGTTTACAGACGGGGGAAAAGTATTTTTTCCGTCATAATATGTTCATCTTTCGCTATCACTTTACGTTCATCTTTATCATTTTACTTTGTTATTTTCGCAATATATATTGCTGTCTCGTAAACAGGGTGGTTGTATGTGTTTTGCGAAGGAGGAAAAAGATTGTATTTTCTGTCTGGGTCGAGATAATGGGTGTAACTATATGTGTTTAGGCACTACACGAAAGCGAAATGCGTACATCCACCCGTCACGACAGCAGGTGGTGAACTGACAGATGATACATTGACAGTGTTGCCACTTTCGTCTAAGTCGCCACCCACAAATACGGAACGTTTTACCCACAAAATACCCACAAATTTTGATGGTATGCCCACAAATATACCCATAAATATTTTTTACGTTCTGATATTATATATCAGCTTCAAGGTGCTTATGTTCGGGTGCAATTCAACAACATATATACATGTGAATTTATTCTTGTATCACTGTTTGACATGTTATGAATAGTAATAAAAAAAAACGAGTCTTCATCAAAAGAACATATTTAGTAGCAGAGCTGCAAAAATATATGCATTAAGAAAACTTGAGACAAAAAATATCTTTCTTGCATCATATATAGAGAGTATATAATTTTTCCTTCAGAGAAAAATCAATATAAACGTAGATGAATGTATTTCGTGTATGTCCACAAGAACACTAATACCCACAAATTTACCCACAGATTTGAAGTAAAATAGCTTCACCCACAAAAGCACCCACAAACAGGCACTTTATTCTCCACACATTTTAGGTAAAACCCACAAAGTGGCAACACTGATACAAGGAGGGTGAAATCAAGGTCAGTCTCATGTCCCAGATTTTCGTTCACTTCCCGAAGGTTTTCACAGTTTTCTACAAGTTGCACTGCATCAAATGATCCAAATCATTACAACAAACCTGAGCAAATATGTAAAGATACCAAGACAAAAATGTATTTTTCTCTTATTATCATGTCTTTTTTGTATGTGCCTGTATTACTTCATAATCGTAAACAGGTGGTTGTGTGTTTTGCAAGAGAGGACAAAAATGATACGTTCTGCCTGGGTCGAAATAATGGGTGTAGTTGTGCTTATTTAGGCATGGCCAGGAGTGAAATAAGCAAAAATCCACTCATCACAGCAGTGGGCTTTGAACTGCTTGATGAGGTGTATGGAAGTGTAGTGTAGGTCAGTGTGAAGACGTTCAGAACGTTCTTTCACTTCCCAAAAATTTTTGCAGTTTTTTACAGGCCGCGCTCAAACGACTCCGGCGGCCATTTGTCGGCTAAACGTCATTTGACGCCGGCGGCCACGGAGGGGTTAAGATCAAACTATCAAAGTGTGACTTTTTACGTAAGAAGTCCAATTCCTAGGACATGTTGACGCTCACGGAATTCATACATCAGATGACAAGGTCAAAGCTGTGACAAATTTCCCGGCTCCAACCAACACCGATGCTGTACGCAGTTTCCTCGGTCTTAGTGGCTATTACCAGAGATTCCTTAAGGGGTACGCCCAGATAACTGCGCCTTTAACAGAATTGCTAAAGAAGGATGCGTCTTTTGTGTGGGCTGATGAACAGGCAACCGCATTTACAACACTGAAAAATGCCCTAGCACAATCCCCGGTTTTGGCATTCCCTGACTACTGAAAACCATTTCTCCTCTGTACTGATGCTTCCGGAGTAGGCCTAGGTGCCGTTCTCATGCAAAATGACTCCGAAGGGAAGAAACGTGTCATGCCTATGCCAGCTGTGTGCTAAACTCCGCAGAAAAGAATTACAGTGTAAATCACTGGGAAGCGCTTGCCGTGGTCTGGTCTCTAAAACATTTCCGCAACATCATCTACGGTTATCCTGTTCACATCCAAACAGACCATCTTCCCTTATGTGACCTGTTTTGGGGACGTAACCTTACCGGTCGACTTGCACGTTCGGCAGTCACTGTGAATGACTATAATCCGACATTTGAATATGTTCCTGGGAAGTCCAATGTCGTAGCCGATGCCCTCTCGCGGCATGTAGCCACAGTCTCAACCGGCTGTGATGTAAACTTGGCTTTCAGTTATAACACACACCACATGAGTTCCAGCATGTGGATCCTATATGGTCACAGGTCATATATTTTCTAGAGTCAGGCGATGATTCTTCCCTGCCGAAGTTACCAGTCCCTGTATCTGATTTCTTCCTCAACAATGAATTGCTCTATAAACACTCAGCACTGAAAGGTAACAATATACTTCATCACGAAGTTAAGCAATTAGTCATTCCAACAGACTTAATTCATGCTGCCCTTCATTTAATCCATGACTCCCCTCATAATTCATGCTGCCCTTCATTTAATCCATGACTCCCCTCATGCATCACACCCTGGCAAAGACAGAAGCCTACAGCAAGCACGTCTGTCATATTATTGGCCCACTATGCGAGAGGATATAGAAGCACACTGTGATGCATGTTTATCTTGTGCCTGTCATAAGGGAACAACATGTCAACCTGCTCCTATATTGTGATACCCAGTACCGTCAAGGCCTTGGCAAACTGTTTCGTTTGATCTTCTGAAGCTGCCTCATACAGAATCTGGCTTCGTCTATCTATTAGTAGTAGTCGATCATTTCTCTTGATTTGTTATCTTAGTTCCATTGCGTGAAAAATCTGCTAACGCAGTGGCACATGCATTTATTAATTCAGTAATTTGCCCTTTCATAACACCAGAAGTAATTTTAACTGATAACAGGTCAGAGTTCAACAATTCAGTACTGGAAGAAATTTGTCTCCGATACGGAATTAAGAAATGCAATATAGTGGCCCATCATCCAGCCTCGAATGGCCTAGTACAGCGCCAGAATAGGAAGATATTGGAGAGTCTGCGTCACATAGTGGGAGATCAGACTTCCACCTGGGACGAGTGGATTCCGCAGGTAGCTGCTTCAATTAATTCATCCCATCAATAAGTCAATTGGTGAAACACCATTCTTTGTCATCTATGGTTTTGACAAAAGACTACCTTAGTCACTGTCGCAATCCAAACCGGATCCCGATCTACAACTTCAGATAACTCATGTGCAAGTCCACTTTATCCAACTTCCAGAAAAATTCATAAATATGTTCAGGATAATCTGGCCCTTACAAATATGAGGAGATGGTCACGTAACCAACATGCCTGCTGCCACAGATGTTACCATCCAAGTAGGTGACTTAGTTTTTGCCCTAGATCATGACAGAGATTCAAAACTAAAGAGTAAATTCTTGGGTCCCTTCCGTGTCATATCTCGTAAAGGAAATAGAATTCAGATTAAGAGATCCGTACAAGGCAGAGACGACATGGGTGCATGCAGATGATCTCAAACGTGCATCAAAATGCATAATCTTGGAGGAGCCACTAAGAGAGACCACATCTGCTCCACAACAAACTCCTACTCAACCTTCTTCCTCTTCTCTAAGTGCTCCTTCATGGACACTTGCTATTCAACCTTGCCCTACTGTTAATAACTATCGTTGCCAGATTGCGTTCTGCCACTAAGTCTCTTGCATAACGCTGTCATCTCACACTGTCTCGTTACCATCTTCATTAACATCACCTCTAACATCATAATTCATTTTATGGGAAAGATGCTGTGGGTCTACTTGCTGGCAGTGCTGACTCTGGTCGGGTCTGGATCGGGCGAGGACGATGGTGTCATACGGCCCGGGGCATTGGTTGGCGCAGGAGGCGAGGTAATGGTAGTGAAAGATGTAGTTTCCTTGTACTACGACCTAGAGCCGCTGGCCGCCATGGCCATCGCCATGCCTGACTTTGCGCGTCAGCTAGAGGACCTGCAGGGACTCCTGTCAGATATTAAAAATCAACATCCCACAAACACATTTTGGTACCCACTTTACCTGCCCATCTGCTGGAAGTTAGATTATCTTCATTTTCAGTTCAACCATCTCCAAGATTCCTACCCTAACCGAACGCCTGTGGGCCGCTTACGAGTGAAACGTGGACTTTTTGATCTTGAAGGAGAAATTCTGAGCGGATTATTTGGTGTAGCGAGTGGAAAGTGTTAAGAATATATGGAATAGATGGGAAGTTGTTGAATGCTGTGAAGAGTATGTACGATGGTGCGAAGGCTGCAGTGCGTGTGGATGGTGAACTAAGTCAATTTTTCTCTTTGAAAGTTGGGTTGAAACAGGGATGTGTCATGTCTCCATGGTTGTTCAATCTGTACATGGATGGGGTAATAAAAGAGGTACAAGGTAGGGTGGTGGATGTTGGAGTGGCCCTGGTGAGAGAGGATAGTGTTTGGAAACTCCCTGTACTGTTGTTTGCAGATGATACCGTGTTGTTGAGTGAAGACGAAGGGGAGCTGCAAGGCTTGGTGGATGAGTTTGAGAGAGTGTGTAAGAAACGGAATCTAAAGGTGAATGTAGGGAAGAGTAAAGTGATGGTCTTTGAGAGAGGTGAAGTCAGTGAATGTACAGCGAGGTTGGATGGTGAGGAATTGAGAAAATACGTGAGTACGTTTAAGAGTACTTGGGTAGTGTGATGAGTAAGGATGGAGGTTTGGAGGGATTTGAAGTGCTTGAAAAGGGTACAGCAGGGAAGAAAGGTTGCTGGTTCTTTGAAAGCAGTGATAAGAAACAGGGAAGTGAGCAGCTGGAAGTGAAAAAGTTACTACATGACATTATTGTGCAATACCAACTCTAACGTACGGAAGTGAAGCTTGGACGTTGTTGGAAGGAGACGCACAAGTCAAGAGTAGAGAGCCCGTGGAAATAGGTTATTTAAGAGGAGCCTGTGGAGTCACATGGAGAGACAGGCTGACGAATGAGGATATAAAGGAGCGTTGTGGTGTTGATGTGTGGATGTGATAGGAAGCGTTACTGAAGGAACACACTGAGGTGGTTTGGCCATGTGGAGAGGATGGAGGGTCAAAGACTGACGAAGAGAGTGTATGTGAGTGAGGTGGAGGGGGAAAGAGGGAGGGGGAGGCCGAGGATGAGATGGAGAGATGGGGTGGAGAGGTATATGAGAGAGGGGGGTGTGAGTTGGGAGCAGGGGAGTGAAATGGCGGGGGACAGGGCGACTTGGAGGCGATTTGTTTGTGGCCACCCCAAACGGGATTGAGGCGTCTGGCAATAGATAGATAGATAGAGTGTCCGTGACCTTTCTGGATTTCAGGAAGAGTTATTTCAATTAGCAAATGCCCTAGAGTCCCAGGAAAAGGTGTTAAATGTTCAACATTCTATGCTAAAAGAGATGACACACCATGTAAATGATGTTACAAGTACCTTAAATAATTTTACATCAGTTTTTAAGCGTGAAGTATCGAAGGTAAATATTGTATCAGAGTTGATGTATGTAAAATTACATGTAGATAATTTGCAGGTTTCTCTGGACTCGTTTGTCTCCCAAGTTTCTAGCCTAATTTGTATTTTAGTCAGTTCCTTTGATGGTCGTGTCACCCTAGATTTAGTACCTCTCTCTGACCTTCGCTCTGCCTTGGAATGGGCTCACTCAACCTTCGGCTTGTCTCCTGTGATTTCATTTTCCTCTTTAGAACACTACTACCTAATCCTAGAGGCCACATTCCTACTAAAGATATAATTGTTCATATTCCTCTTCATTCTTCCATCACATTCGATCTCTTTCACATTATTCCTTTTCCCTCCTGGTACAATAACTCCCTGGTACATCCCTCTGTCTCTTCAGAGTACTTTCTTCTCTCCAATGATTATCTCTATATTGCCTTCATCTCCTCAAATGACCTCGGCAGATGTGCCGTGCCGTTCTCACACCCAACTCTCGAGTTTGTGCTGCGTACCTCCTAACAATTTTCCCTGGCAGAGTTGCTCCTTGCGAATCTGCCTTAGTCCGTAACTTCTCAGTACAACCTGTCTGTACCTTTGTTTCGGCCCCCAAAAGCCAGGTACACCATGCTCGTCTATATCACATCCGCTATTTCTTCTTTAGTGCCTCAATTCCTGTCAGTTTTATTTGTCCAGGAACCCCTGTCCGTTCACTATCCGCAGTTGGTTTATATAAGGCCCCTGATTACTGTACAGTAAAGTCTGAGTCTGTAATAGCCCATGCTACACATTATCACTTCGTACTTCGCTCCCACAAATATGACATCTTCAAACCTATTAATACTACCTTTCATCTACCAACAGACAATCTTTCCATCACGTCAGACAACCTACGTATGTTGAACTTTCTGAATCAGTCTAATTTCACTATGAACCAGTTCTCTTCAGCTTTTAACCGCTCCTGGGTACATCCAGTCTTTGTATTTCTTCCAGTGGTCTTATATCTTCTAGGTTTTATTGCAGTTGTATGTATCCTGTACTGTTGTGTCAAGCGAATGGACAAAAGGTTGCATGAGATCCGTGTAGCAACAAGGTTAGTGCGACAACCAAAAGACCTGGAAACTGGTAGTTCTAAGTAACACTCATTATGACTGGTGAAGATGTGAAGATCATACTGAAGAAAAGGAAAGACAAGAAATCCCGGTGCAAAATCGAAATTTGAGCTACTTGAAACAAAATGTAATAATATTCCTATAATTACTACACAGTGAGTGAAGGGTATGAAAACTAGTGAAATAAAAATGAAATAAGGGACGTGAATATCTGACAGTGCATTCTATGTAAGATAAAATGGAGTGTATAAAGTGGTGCATTCTGTTACTATATTTCTCATAAAGGTATCATTGCGATTACTAGTACTTACTATATATATATATATATATATATATATATATATATATATATATATATATATATATATATATATATATATATATATAGATAGATAGATAGATTGATAGATAGATATATATATATATATATATATATATATATATATATATATATATATATATATATATATATATATATATATATATATATATATATAAAGACATCCATTTGTAAGTTGACCAAATCTATATGTATGCTATCAGTACGCTTGTCATATACCTTGTGCCTGGTTAATTCGTGGCCTATACCACGATAGTGCATTATTTACATTCTGCTTTTGTATTTACTAGTACTTATAACCTTCCCTACCTTTCTAACATGGCCATGTCCTGTAAATATATTTCTCTCTTGTTACATTCAACTTCTTGAATTATATTATAATATCCCATTTATTATTATACTCCCATGTAGTCCCGGTTGACTGTATACTCTGTCCACTTGCATTCTTGCCACATTATGACTTAATGCCTCCACCACTGTGTCAGGAGACACACTTTTTCATGAGGGGGAAAATTGTTTGTAACCATTTGCAATAATATGTAGCGTGTAAGTATAGTATGTAAGTACTTGTAAGTAGGATCCAAGTAGGGCGCCACTGAGCGCTTGCTATCACTTGCTATGTCTGTGAGCGCTTGCTATGTCTGGCTTGATTCAAACTTTGCTGAACCATGAGTTTTGTGGCCGCACCACCGCCCCAGCCGGTGAGAGTCGAGCAGTAGCTGTCTGTAACGGTCTCGGGTTGGACACGGGTGGTGTTAACGGCTGCTGTGTGAAGATGCTCATCATTCGCATCCTTTCCATTCCATGTCGCAATATATATATATATATATATATATATATATATATATATATATATATATATATATACACACACACACACACACACACACACACACACACACAGTAAAATGTAGCACCAGTCGAACAGGGCAGTACTCTGAAGGTGGCTGGATAGCTGATGATAAAGAGACCTTGACCTTCCGTTTCATTAGCCCTCAGGACTAACTTCTGACCATCCCCCTTTGCTGAAGTTTTTCAGTGTTTCAGTAACATATAGAGTAGGCCAGCATGCTCTCCTATATAATTTCCTCCAACTGTCAACACCAAACTACCTGCACATTACACACCATACTTCTTTTCTATATTTAAAGAAAAATAGAAGCCATCTCAAAATGGGATCTCACCACCTGTGTAGCCGGTCAGCTTTTCTTAGGCATGTATTTTTGCCCCTCCATTTCTGATTTGGCGAAAATTCAGGATGTAAAACACACAAAGCCAGGCAGCCAACCTCACAACTGAGAACATTACCACTGTCCTCGCTTGTCAACGTGAGTGGTAAGCAAGCGGAGTGGTAATATTTTCATTTCAGTTGGGAGGTTGGATGGTCAACTACTTGACCTATGGCAGCCATTTTGGTGACATTGACCTTGACCTTGAGAGCCCATTTTCGAACTCGTCCAAGATTTTGGCCATATCTTGATACCCTGAAAGTTTATGTTGATAGCTCAAGCCGTCCATGAGATATCGGCATCTCAGCACCTAGCCTCGGAGTCCCCGGGAGAGGGGGGGCATGAAAGCCCGCACCATCAGCCCCTCTCCTAGTGATGGCCAAGAGAGATGCCCAGAACCACTGTCTGGCTCACTCCTTCGTTTCTCGAACACTTGCGGCCTTTCCTCTAATTTTCTCTCTGTTGAACACCACCTCTCTTCCACTAAACCCTACCTTCTCCTTCTTACTGAGACTTAGCCATCTGAGGCAACTAACAGCATACCGTTCTCTGAGTCATCCAACTTTCTCTGTACTTACTTCAAAGCCAGAAGTGGCTCCTGTGTATATGTGTGCAACAGCATAATTTATCTAGTTCTAAAGTTCCTGAACTTGAATCTTCTGAATTCTCTACTCTCTGACTTCGGCTATCTTCTCATTCTCTGATTAAATATGTCTGTGCTGTTTACTTATCCCCTAACTCTACTACGAAAAATCCGTTGACCATCTTTCTTATAAGATGAAACACATCCTATCAATTTCTCCTTTCACTGAGAGCTCCATTCTAGGTGATTTCAATGTTCACCACCAGCTTTGGCTCTCCTCTCCTATCAGTGATCCACCTGGTGAACTAATACTTCTGCCTATGTCGTGAATCCTTCTATCCGTTGGGTTCCTCTGATCACAACCTTGTCACCTTAACCTGTCCTTTCACTCCAGTAAAGCCTGTGGACCATCCCAAGAAGCAGCGGCTTTGGCACCTTGGAGCTGCCTGTTGCAAGGCCTTCAGTCAGTGCTTCATTCATTTGCCCTGAAATGATTATTGCATCCATTACCGAGAGCCATCTGAGTGTGCCTTGCACATTACGGATGTTATTTTCTAGGGAATGGAGGTATACATTCCTTTCTATTTTCCCGTGACTAATTAAAAAAAAAATGGTTTAATCACGCTTATTCTAATGCACTCCAGAACAAGGAGAGGGTCTTCCAAAGGTTCTGGAGCCAACCCACCCCTGAATCTCATCTTTTTTATATTTCTTCCCATAATCGTGCAAAGTCTGTCCTTCGCTGTGATAAAAATAATTTCATCCATACTAAATGCTCTGAACTCACCAACTCAAATTCCTCCTGCTCCTTCTGGCACCTTGTCAAAAACCCTTCTAACAGTTTTGGTTCATTATCCTTCCTTCCTCTTTTCCGCTCCGAAGACTCTGTAGTTGTTTTTTTCAACTGTTGAATCAGGAATCTTATCTCAGACTTTCTCCACCAATTCAGCCTTAGACAGTTTTGGTGCTGTTCCTTCATACCTTCCTCTCTCTGACTTCCTCATGGCTGACATTAAAATTTCGTCAATTGATGTGTTTTCTGCCATCACTGGCCTAAATACTAACAAGGCATATGGGCCTGACGGGGTTTCTCCTTTTGGCCCCATGAACAGCGTTTCTGTGCTTACACCCTACCTAGGTATGATGTTTTGCCTTTGTCAACTTGTGCCTTTCCTTCTTGCTGGAATTTTGCTCTCCTTCAGCCTGTCGTAAAAAAGGGTGACCATTCCCAGTCCTCTAACTGTCGCGTAATTGTTTTAACATCCTATATTTCTGAAGTTATTTTAATCCACTGAAAAAAAAACAAAAAAAAAACACCTTTCCTATTATAGCCTTCTTTCTGATCAGCAGTATGGGTTCAGGCAGAGAAGCTCCACTGACGATCTTCTCACATCATTTCAGACTCCTGGTCATCATCCTTTCGGGGCTTTGGCGAAAGCTTTGCCATTGCACTTTACATCTCAAAAGCTTTTGATCGAGCCTGACATAAATCTTTAATTACCAAACTGCCCTCTTACGGTTTCCATCCTTCTATCTGTGCCATCATCTCTATCTTTCTGTCTTGCTGTCCTAGAGCTGCTGTTGTAGTGGTGTTCCTCAGGTTTTTGTCCTATTACCAACTCCTTTCCTTCATTTCATCAATGACCTTCTAAGCTGTACATCTAACCCTATCCTCTCATATGCTGATGACTCCATCTGTCACCTTTCTATCTCTTTCCCGCAGCGTCCATCTCAGCAGTTACTTCAGCAGACAAGGGATGAGGCTATGGCACACTTATTGTCTGATTAGGTTCACAAAACTAATTAGGGTACAAGTAATCTTGTCGTTTTTAATGCATCGAGAACTCAGTCCTTAGATCTTTATACCCATCAAAATCTACCGCAGGAAGATCCTGTAGTTTTTAACAACACCCATCTCAAACCTGCATTATCTTTGGAATACTTGGGGTTTCATTCTCTCGGGATTTATCTTGGAAAGATCATTTTACCTCATAAAATTTGCTTCCAAGAGATTAAACATGCTAAGCCGACTCCATGCCTTCCTTACCCCTGCACAATTGATGACTTTATATATCGTACAGGTTTTATTCGCTCCCCCTTCCCTGTGTAGAATACAAGTCTCTTGTGTGGGGAGGCTCAACCACATACAGCTCTTATCAACAAGGTGGAGTCAAATGTTTTTCGTCTCTTTAACTCTCCTACTCTTACTGGCTCCCTTGAACCTCTATCTCTTCCCCTCACTGTTGCTTCTTTATTTCTTTTCGAATACTACATCAGTGATCACTGCTTCTCTGAGCTGTCTGCTTGCATCCTTCCACCACAACGGAGACCGTGTAACACTTGTTCAGCAATAAACTCATGCTTTTTCTGTCCAGCTCTCTAAAGCGAGAGTTAACCGTTACTCCCAGTCCTTCATTTATACATCCGCTCACCTCTGGAACCATTTTCCTCTGTATTTCCTACTAGCTACGCTCGCTGTGTGTCCAAGCATTTCGAAATGTGCGGATCTTGTATTTGGCTCTCTTTTTGTTTTATTTTTTGTCTTTTTCTCATCATCATCATCAGGAAATACTTTCCCACCGTAGGGCAGGGTGAGGAGTACTAACGTCCAGACAGCCTAAGTTTGCCCAGTTCGACGGACCACGCTTCCATTCAGTCATCATTCAAGCCAACGGAATCCTGACTCCATCAGGTAGGCCAAAAAATTTTCACCACGTTCTGTACCCTCACATATACATATCTAATACAGTATATATTATATATATATTAGATATATATATATATATATATATATATATATATATATATATATATACAGTAGATATATATATATATATATATATATATATATATATATATATATATATATATATTTATATATACACAATAACAGAACAGAGGAAGGAAAAACAAATGAATATAAAAAACTAATCCAACATCCAGATTACTGGTGTCCTCTGTTCATAAATTATCTGTAACAGTTAGACTTGAACAGCTGCAGGTTGAAGTTTTGAGGGAAACAACTTTTGGGAGGCGAGTTCCAGACAGATGCAGTTCGGGGAATGAAAGAATTCTGATAGGCAGAAGTTCTGCAATATGGCTGAGTGACACTCCAGTCATGAGTGCTACCAGATGCCCGTGTAGCACGAGGGAAGGCATGGACAGGTGGCACAATGGACGCAACTTCGTCTGAGCATTTGCTATAAAAATATCTATAAAATAATGCAAGGGAGGCAATATTCCTTCTTACCTGTAGGGTAGGTAGTTTATAAGTAACAGCAGGGTTATTAATTATTTATCAGCTTTGTTCTGAATTTTGTGTAGTTTTTTTTTAATGCAACCTCTCCACAACCATTCCACAAGGGTGAGCAATATTCAAGCTGAGAGCGCACATGACTCTTGTAAATTATAGCTTACTGCTCGCCAATGAAGTAGATACGGACTCTGTACAATAATCCAAGTTTCTTTGAGGCAGTTGTAGCAAGTGATCTGACATGAGAGGTCCAGCTGAGGGCATTGTTAAGTGGGACACCGAGAATTTCAATACTGTTGGAGATGGAAATATTTGTAGCACTGAAAGTAATATACGAATCTGGTAATACGTGTCTATTAGCAAACTGTATATATTTAGTTTTACTAGCATTAAATGAGACAAAATTGTTTTGTCCCCATTCACTGATCACAGATAGGTCTTGAATAATGGAGATGGCTGTACTAAGTTGCGAGGGTGAGATAGTAGACTCTGTAAATGGGTGTCTGAGTGTGAATGAACTATGACGTGTTGAGTCATCTGCATATGACTGGATGGGATTTTGGGTGACAGATAAGAGATCATTAATATGAACCAGGAACAAGGTTGGCAGCAGAACTGATCCCTGCGGCACACCGGCGCTAATTGAGTGGAATTTGGCATATACATCACCTACTTTTACTCTTATTTTTCTGTCGCTGAGATATGAGGAAATCAAAGGAACAAAAGACTTTAGTCCATAGCAAAGGAGTTTGGACAACAGGGAAAGGTGCCATACTCTGTCGAAAGCTTTAGAAATATCAAGGGCTACTGCATGAGTTTCTCCATGTAGGTCGATTGATTGATGGATGGTATGAGTCAGGAGATTAAGTATGTCAATGGTGGATCTTTCGTGGCAAAAACCGTATTGTCTATCACTAATTAAATTGTTGGATTCAAGATGTTTAACTATGTGCTTATTAATTAAAGTTTCAAATACCTTACCAAGAGAAGATGTGACAGCTATTGGTCTGTAATCAGAGGAGTCAGAGGAACTTCCTTTCTTTGGAACTGGGTGGATATTGGCTTCTTTCCATGAACTGGGGAATGAAGAAGTACGTATGCATAGTCTGAATAATTTAGCAAGAACAAAGGCAAGTTCTGGGGAACACTTTTTCAAAACAATTGGCGGAATTCCATCTGGGCCTGGAGCTGTGTTGGTAGGTAAATTGTCTAGGATGGATTTTACGTATCTTGTCAGTATTTTAAGTGGAACAGTTTTGGAAGTGTCAAGTTCTAGTACTGGGACGTTCTAGCTGGCTTCCTCTAAGATAGAATTTCTGGCATATGTACTGGCAAAGATATCTGCTTTCCCACGCAGGTCATTTGTAATGTTGCCATCTGAACATTTTAGTGGGGGAATGGACGATGACATGTTAAAGATATTATTGAAAGAACTGAGAGTTGACCAGAATATTGTATTATATATATATATATATATATATATATATATATATATATATATATATATATATATATACACACTCCTGACAGGGAATCGAACCCTGGACCTCTTAGATAGAAGTCAGGCACTAATACCGCCCAACCACGGCGTGTTAAAAGCTGTGAACACCTGAATGAAATGCGAAATTATCCTAATGTGTTGTGACTGAAATATATCCTCGCATAATGGATTATATATATATATATATATATATATATATATATATATATATATATATATATATATATTGTATATATATATATATATTGTATATATATATATATATATATATATATATATATATATATATATATATATATATTGTATATATATATATATATTGTATATATATATATATATATATATATATATATAGTTTATATATATATATATATATATATTGTATATATATATATATATATATATATATATATATATATATATATATATATATATATATATATATTGTATATATATATATATATATATATATATATATATATATATATATATATATATATATTGTATATATATATATATATATATATATATATATATATATATATATATATATGTACGCTCCTGACTGGGAATCAAACCCTGGACCTCTTAGAAGTCAGGCACTGATACCGCCCGACCACGGCGTGATAAAAGCTGTGAACACCTGAATGATATGTGAAATGATCCTAATGTGCTGTGACTGAATATATCCTCGCATAATGAATTTACCTGCTTCATCAAAAAAAATCAGGTATTTACAGCTTTTATTACGCCATGGTCGAGTGGTATCAGTGCCTGACTTCTGTCTAAGAGGTCCAGGGTTCGATTCCCAGTCAGGAGCGTACAAATATATTTGTACACACGCGTGTAATGTGTGTCTCTCCAATATATATATATATATATGTGGTGTGAGACACGTGGATGGTGGTGTAAGAAAAGGAAGTGAATGGTGGTGCGAGGAAGTAAGTATGGCTGTGGCCGAGAAGGGACGTGCATATGAAGTGTGGCTGCAGAGGAAGGATGAGATGTCATATGAAAGGTATAAGGAAAAGAGGAATAGAGCGAGAAGGGCTGTGCGTGATGCTAAAGTGGCAGCAGATGAGAGGTGGGGTAGGCGGCTGACAGAGAATTTTCAACAGAATAAGAAAATGTTTTGGAAGGAGGTGAAAAGGGTGCGAAAGGGAGAGTCTGGGAAGGAAGAACGAGTAAAAGCAGAGGATGGAAGGATGTTAATTGAGATGGATGCAGTAAGGAAGAGATGGGCAGAGTATTTTGAAAGATTGTTAAATGTAGAGGAGGAAAGGGTGGCTGAGATTGTGGCGGATGGAAGGGTGCAAGGAATAAATGTGTTGGGAGAGTTGAATGATTCTTTGATCACGAAGGAGGAAGTGGAGAAGGCAGTAAAGGAGATGAAAACAGGGAAAGCTGCAGGTATGGATGGGTGTGCTGTGGAATGCCTGAAGGGTGGTGGAGTGACTATTGTTGACTGGTTAGTAAGATTGTTGAATGTGTGCTTTGAGAAAGGTATGGTGCCAATTGACTGGGCAAGTGCTTGTGTGGTCCCGTTGTATAAAGGCAAGGGTGATAAGTATGAATGTACTAGCTTTAGGGGTATAAGTCTGTTGAGTGTTGTAGGTAAGGTGTATGGTAGAGTGTTAATTATGAGAGTTAGACAGGGTACAGAGGGAGTGATTAGTGATGAGCAGTGTGGCTTTAGGAGAGGGAGGGGATGCGTTGATCAGGTGTTTGCTGTGAGACAAGTGTGTGAAAAGTATTTAGCGAAAGGCAAGGATGTGTTTTGGGCATTTATGGATTTAGAGAAAGCGTATGATAGAATTGATAGGGAGGCTTTGTGGACTGTTTTAAGATTGTATGGACTTGATGGTAGGTTACTAAAAGGGGTGAAAAGTTTTTATGTAAATAGTAGAGCATGTGTAAGAGTGGGAAATGCTGTGAGTGATTGGTTTCCCGTGAGAGTGGGGCTGCGACAGGGATGTGTGATGTCGCCTTGGTTGTTTAATATTTACATGGATGGTGTTGTAAGGGAGGTGAATGCTAGAGTTTTAGGTGGTCTGAGTCTGGTAAATGTTGATGGTGGAGATTGGAATCTGAAGCAGCTGCTGTTTGCAGATGATACTGCACTGGTGACTGATTCAGAGAAGAGATTGAGACAGTTGGTAGAGGAGTTTGGAAGGGTGTGTGAAAGGAGGAATTTGAAAGTAAATGAGAATATGAGTAAAGTGATGAAGTGTACGAGGTTGATAGATGGTAGGGGGATGAATATAGTTTTGAATGGTGAGTTGCTTGAGGAGGTAGATTGTTTTAAATATCTAGGGTCACATGTTGCTGTGGATGGAAGAATAGATGCAGAAGTGAAGTTTAGAAAAATGAAGTAGGAAAGGTGCTGGGAGGAATGAAAAAAGTGTTTAAATGTCGTTTGCTTAGAATGGATGTAAAGAGAAGGCTGCATGAGGGTGTTGTGGTACCGACTGCATTATATGGGGCTGAAACATGGAATATGGGTGTAGCAGAGAGGAAAAGTTTGAATGTAATGGAGATGAGGTGTCTGAGGAGTATGTGTGGAGTGACGCGTATGGATCGGGTGCGAAATGATGAAGTGGGAAGGAGAACTGGAGTTGTTCGGGAGATGGCTGGTAGAGTTGAGCAGAGGGTGTTGCGATGGTTTGGGCATATGGAGAGAATGGATAATGAGCGATTGGTGAAAAAGATAACTAGATCTGATGTGAGAGGTGTAAGGCTGAGAGGAAGACCACGAATAGGATGGATGGACAGTGTGAAGAGAGCACTGGATGCGAGAGGGATGTCTGTTGAGCAAGGAAGAGTGGCTGTGCGTGACAGAAATAAATGGAGAGAAATTGTGAATAAATAAGTGATGACGCAGCCCTGAGGGGATATTCTCCCGCATTTGGTCTGATCAGCTAGTCAGGTCACGTGCGGGTAAGGGGATGGGTCTGTTATGATGTGGCAGGGGTAAACCAGTTCTGCTGTCGGGCCCTGCTGCGGATGTCACTGATTGCATTGCGCAGTTGACCCTTGTGCGGTGTGGTGCGGTGAGGATCTGTCAGTTCTCCCCTTTGGGGCTAAGATGTGAATGAATGTGTTTGAATGGATGAGTAAATGGAGAGTGTGTCGTCCTGTCTCGGCTACCTCCCTTTCCTTGGGGGAAGCAGCCTAGGTATATATATATATATATATATATATATATATATATATGTGTGTGTGTGTGTGTGTGTAACTGTTGGTATTTCATCAGGTATGGGCGGCCCTTGTGAGCCAGCCGATGGACAGTCCCAAGATTTGGAGTGACTGGGCTCGGCTGTGGCTGGTGACGTGGTGGGTAGCCGTGGACATCCTCGGGGCCGCCTACATGAGCAACCTGGTCACCATCCTCACACTGCAGGTTCACCCCACCATGATACAGACAGCAGACGAACTCGCCGCATCTCCTCGGATGTTAGAAGCTTTTGATCTTGTTGCTTCTCAGTGTCTTGGTCACTATCTCCTTGGATGTATGTGCTTTTGATCTGTATCTCTCAGTCTCTCTGGAATTAAGAGTTTGTGCTCTTACTAACTCTGTCTCTGTACTTCTCTGTCTCTTGGAGTTAGAGGACTGTAATCTTACGCGTATTGTCTCTCTCTTCTCTGTCTCTCTGTGTCGTTGGAGTTGGAAGTTTGCGATCTAAGTACAGGTATTTTTTAGTTCTGCCCTTTGTCTTATTCTTTGGAGTTAGAAGATCGTGGTCTCGCTGTATCTCTGTTCTCTATTTCTGTACCACTGACTTTCTGTGCTTCTGTGTATGTTTTGGTTTCTTTAGAGAGAGACAGGCAGACATACAGACAGACAGACAGACAGTCAGACAGAGACAGAGGCAGAGAGGAACTAGAACAGACTTACTCAAAGACACCCCTCCACATTTAATCATATCTTAATCTTCCGGAGACGAGACATACCTGCCGACCTTTGGAAGTCCCAGGCTGCAAATATAGACAACACACCTCACACAGCGGGCATACATTCATGAACTGGGGAAGCGCGGCCAATAATCAGTAGCCAGGCTTATCTATTGGGAGTTCCAGGAGGTGATTTAGCTCTTGTAATATTTTATGAATACTATCAGTCTCTGTAGGGTAATCAGAGGATGGATAAGCACTTGGATTAAGTATATAACTCGTGTGTGTGTGTGTGCGCGCGTGTGTGTGTGTGTGTTGTAGAGAGAGAGATAAAGGCCAGAATGATGTCCATTGAGGATTTGTCTTGGCCACTTTTGTCCTCGGTTTGTGTATCTCTAACACTGGGGTGGTCATTTGATTAGTTTCTGCTGCCACGAATACCTGCACCAATGGCAGCTTCAGTCTAGCTTATGATGAAACCTTCAGTGATCACTACCATATTCTCCTACTCGACTTGGCTTACCGCAGCAGACTTAAATGGCTAAGCCGTTGCTGATGGCGGCGAGGCCACCACACTCCACAAGAAAAGTCACCTTAGCAAATGCAGGACGCAGTTCCATTTCTTGCTCTTAAATTTAGAAGTGATTTTCACATTGTGCTGCGTTTCGGATGATGGGGTTGAGTTTCTGGATTCATTTAATCTTTGTATGCTTTATCCTAAATGGCTAAACCAGTCCGGTTCTGTGGGACAAGGGTGTAAGAACAATGATTTATCAGTCATGTTTAGGTGCAGTTACGGCCGGGGTGAGGAAGTATCCCTGGTGATGGAGGCTCAGGACCACTGAATGGTTTTGCAATGACAATTTCTGACCTTGAAAGAGATTATTCCTTCTGTTAAAGTCATCAGATACAGCAGTATCTATTTCCATGCATTAAATCTTCTACACTGAGTAATTGGAATAGATATAGTAGACTGTACAGGTGCAGATGGCGAAACAGACTCAGTGGAGAGGTTCTTGATTTACTAAGCCGTGTGATACAAATCTGGCTTCAATCAAATCTTGACTGTTACCGCCTGAGAGCGAGAGGAAAAAGAATTTGCTGAATCTGATAGAGTCCCGAGCCACATCAGATTTCCTAACGGACAGTGCTTTCTCACAACTACATCATACAACTAGCTATACATTAAGGCATTTCCATTACCATTCTCCCAAGAGTAGACAAAATATTTCCCCTCATGAGGCGGGAAGAAGAGATGATGAGAGGTTGATTAAGTTACTTAAGTAATATTGGTAACATGAGTGGACAGAAATAAATTAATACAATAATGTGAATAATGGGTGGCTAACACTAATAATAAGAGTATACTAAGTCAACAAGGAACTATTTAAATTAAAAGTTAAAGGTCAATGAATGAGATAATAAGGGGAGTTCACGTGGAATATACAAATACACACACACACACACACACACACACACACACACATATATATATATATATATATATATATATATATATATATATATATATATCGTTTTCGTTTTTGAAGGCTCCAACATGCTTGCATGCGTCGGGCTTGGTCACCTAATGGCGACCGTCCATGCTGCTCGATCTCTGGCAGCATCCCTGTTCATTCTCTTAACCCTGAGGTCACACTTAATGACCTCGTCCCAGGTTTATTTTTGGGTGTACTCCTCGCAACCCCACCGCTAATATTAACGTTTCTCATTCTCTGCACCCAATTATCATCCTCCATCCTCTCTACATGCCCAGACCTTCTCAATCGATCGTTCCTCATCAGACACCAATACACTCCAGTCGCATCCTACCTCTGAACTCTTCCACCATAAACCTAGCTCCCCCAGGCTTTGCACTCAGGGACGCACTGCACATCCACCCAATCATCGTCATTTTTGTACGTGTGAGCCTGTGAATATCCTCTTCCTTTACTGTCCAGGTCTCACTACCATACAGCATTACACTCCTAACATATACCGCATACAAAGGTCCCTTAGCACATAGGGAGAGCCCTCTCAATGTCAGGAGAGGCAACAGCTCCCTGAACTTCTTCCAACCACTCCTCACCCTAGCCACAGAGCTAGCTCCAGCCCCACGTCCAGCACATAGCATATCACCCAAATAACAAAACGCTTCCATACGCTCAAAAGACTCACCAGCAAGTTCAATCCTTTCATGCCTGACAATCTCCACAAGCTTTCCCGGACAAACCGCACAGATAAAATCAGAATTATCTCGCAGTCTACCTCGAATACCACTACATCTCTTGTGCACCCAATTATCACAAACACTGCACATGATGGAATTGCTTCTCACGTCCCTTTGGCAAATTGCACATGGCCACTCTCTCTCTTCTTTGACAGTACCGCCACCAACCCCAGCTATCATCACTTTTCTTTTCTCTGCATTTATTCTTAAGACCTTGTGCCCCATACCATCTCTCCACTTCCTAAATCTTTCCTCCGCTTCCATTTCTTTCTCTGCAACCAACACCAAATTATCAGCATACACCATCTCCTACAAGATTCCATTTCTGAAGTCACGTAAGGGTTGCAAGTACCATGATAAACAACATGGGACTCAAAACTGACCCCTGATGCACACCAACATTCACGGGAAACTCGTCACTCAAAATCTCCATTCACTCTTTCCTGGGTGCGAACACCAACAGACATGCCCATAACCACCCAAACCAGCCACTAATCGATCCCAAGCTTTCTCACTGCCCACCTCGCCACGTCTCTAGGGACTCTGTCAAGTGCCTTCTCCAAATCAACAAAAACAAAGTACAGTTCCCTTTTCTTTCCTATGTATTTTTCCTGAAGCTGTCGAACAATAAATATGGCATCAGTGGTCCCCTGCTTGGCATAAACCCAAACTGCATCTCATCAATATTCACTTTTTTGCTAATCACACCTTCTAGAACTCTCTCCATTACCTTCATTATCTGATCTAAAAGCATTATACCTCTATAATTTCCTCTTTCCAGGGCATCACCCTTCCCCCTGTACACATTTACAATTACACTTTTCAGCCAATCACTTGGGATAACACACTCATATATAATCATATTTATCAGGTCAGTGACTAACTTCACTCCCATATCTCCTGAGGCCTTCAGCATTTCAGCAGTCAACCAGACACACTTGCTGCCTTCCCCACCTGCATCCTGCCTATTGCATCACTCACAGTAACAGTGTCAATCAAAGGCCATGGGCCAAACACTGGATCTGCTGTCTCCAAACCTTCTATGTCCCTTTTAAACTCCTCATTCAACACCCGACTACAATGCTTTCGTCAAGCGTCCTTAATATCCCCACTGTTCACCATTACCCTTCCTTCATCATTCTTCACACACTGCTCCCGATTCTCCTCGTTCATCAGATTTGCCAGATTAAATATCTCATTCTTCTTTTCCACACGCTTTAGGTTATCAAGTAACTGTCTCTGTGACTCAGACTTTGCCCTGTGTACCTCTCTCCTAGCCCTTTGTTTGACAGCCAAGTATTCCTCTTTGTTACCACTCTTCTTCCATTCCAGGAAAAGCCTTCTTTTCTCCTTAACTGCAGCTTCCACACGCTCATCCCACCACCAAGTTACATTATATCTTGGTGGGCCTCTTGTCCAACCACATACTTCATCAGTAACTCTCAAGAGGTTATTCTTGAGGGCTCTGTACTGTTCATTAACGCCTCCATCAACTGCTTCCTGTTCAGCCACCACTCTCTTCATCTCGGTATAGAAAGCAACCCTTACTGCTTGGTTTTCCAGCTTCCATATTTTCCTCCTAGGTGCATTAGTTCTCTTTCCCATCACCCTCTCTTTAAGTACCATGTCACATATCAATTATTTGTGCTGCTGCACACACTTCTTGCTTCCTATAACTTTAACATCCCTCACTAACCTCCTATCAGCCCTCCTGACCAGGAAATAATCTGTCTGACTACTGTTTCCCCAAGACTCGTATGCAGTCAACATACTCTCTCTTTTCCTAAAATGTGTGTTGCACACAATCATGTTCATTGCCTCCCCAAACTAGAGTACCCTTTCCCCTTCCTCATTTCTTGTAGCATATACACATCCCCTGCGTACTCCTTCATGTCCTTGAGCTGCTTCACCGACATGATCATTTAAATCCCCTTCCAAAACCACAGTTTCATCATCCCTCACACCACCTACTACATGTATTAAGTCATCCCAATATCTATCCTTCACTACCTCATCCAAGCCTGCCTGTGGAGCACATGCCGATATATCAAACATCATTCCACCAGACAAAATATTCACTACTAATATCCTATCACTTACTCTCATAACATTCATAACATTTTCCACCCATTCTCTGCAACCAACAAACCCACACCCCCATATCCTTGTGCCCCCACCCCCACCTGCCAAAACAACTTACGACAGCAATCCTTACCAGCAACCTTTCTGGCTGATCCACCCCTGTACTGGACTTCCTGCAAATATCCCACATCCACCCACCTCCAACCGAAGTCCTCAACCACTTCCCCCACTCTGCCCCTTAAACTTCCTACATTCAATAAAACCACTCCAATCCTGCTGGGTGATTTAATGTCCTCAGGCTTGCTTTGAAATTCATTCTTGTACTTTGTCATAGTCGGTAATTATAAAGTGGAAGAGACATGCCACAGGCCCCACCCACTGCACAGTCCCAGGTCCAGACAATGGATCTAGGACCCCTAGCCCACCAGCCTTACCAGTGACTGTGGTAGAGGCCTCGGGGCACCCTGCCAGGACAGCTATAGGGACACCCTCCAAGCGCACCTTGGCAGTGAAACTTCCCCGCCATTATGCACCCACTGATTAAGCAACGTTGGGTCTGGTTAGTACTTGGATGGGTGACCGCCTGGGAACACCAGATGCTGTTGGCATCCCTACGTGTCAAGTGGGGTTGGTGGAGGATTAGTGCCCCTCCCTGTAAAACAATTAACTCTAAGCCCTTGACCACCCCGTTTGGGATACATGGCGTCTGGCAATGGATGGATGGATGGATGATAGGGCAGCCTCCTAGGGCATTACTCCCAGGTTCGGGCACAAGTGGCAGCTTGGGAACAGCAATGCCCTGTACCCTCTAGCTCAGGTTCGAGCCCCATCTTACCCCGGATCCACAATCTATGCCGGCAGAATCCCCGTGATGCCTCCCCCCAAAAGTCCACCACTAGGTAGTGGAGGCAAAGTTTTCTGGCCGCATGTCCTTGCTGGCGTCAGTCCCTGTAAAGCAGTTGGGTACGCTGTGTGATAGGTAAAGTGCATGTGGTGTACTGCATAATCTAGTTAGAGGACATATATATATATATATATATATATATCATTCATCAACATCATCCGGACCTCCTTTCCCACCCAAGGACAGGGTGAGGAGTAGCAATGTCCAGACAGCCCAAATTGCCCAATCCAATGGGCCACGCTTCCATTCACTCATCATTCAAGTCCCCGGAATCCTGGCTGTATCGGATACGCCAAAAACATTCACCACATTCTGTAGCTTCATATAATCGTATCCGACAGAGTCAATCCAGACGCTGCCACGTTAAAAAGGGGTGCCAACAATCCCTGATCATGCACTTCTCCTCACAAAATTCATCCAGCCAGCTCAATCTCCTGTCAGTTCCCTATCCTCAGCGACTTCCAAAACTCTCTTTCTCACACATTCATCCACCATATCTCTCCACCTTCTCCTTGGCCTACCTCGTCTCCTCCCTCCTTCGAATTCGCTCAGATTTACCTTCTTCACCACTCTATTGTTATCCATTTTCTCCACATGACCATACCATCTCAGTACACTCTTCAATTCTGGTGTCCACCGACTTCCTCACTCTGCATCTTTCACGAATCACATTATTTCGTATCCTATCCACCCTCTGTACTCCACATACATTCCTCAGCAATCCCATCTCCACTGCTCTTACTCTTGACTTTTCATTTTCATGCCACACCATAGTCTCACATCCATATGTTAAAGTTGGCACTAACACTCCTTCATGTAAGCCTCGTGCAGCTGCAACACTCAAGCCTCTGTTTCTTATCAAGGCCTTCATTGCACCAGCTACTTTTCTTCCTTGTGTCACTCTACTTTCCACTTCTTTTGCACATTTTCCTCTCTTTTCTATCACTGTACCCAGGTATTTGAACTCTCTCACCAATTCCAGTCTCTCTCCATTCACTGTTACATTGCACTGGGAGTCACCTTCTCTCTCAATAACCATTACTTTACTCTTTTCTACATTTACTCTCAAGGAACGACGATTACAGACATCAGCAAAACTTTGCACTAGCCTACCAAGTTCTTGTCCAGTACTTGCAAGCAGTACTGCATCATCAGCATACAACAAATTTGAGATATTCCATCTATCACCATTCATTACCAATGCCATCCCTCTCTCCATTACTCGTGTTTTCATTTCTCTCATCACCCCATCCATATTATATACATTGAACAACCATGGGGACATCACACAACATTGTCGCACGCCCACACTGATTGTGAACTATTCACTTACTGTAGATGCCCATTAACCCTGACACATGCTTCACTACCATCATAAAAACTCTTGACGGCACCTAGCAGCTTACCCTCTACACCGTACAAATACATGCGCAAAACTTTCCAGAATCCTTGTCTGTCCACTTTGTCATATGCTTTTTCCAGATCCATGAATGCCATAAACACCTTATGGTCCTTCTCACAGCCTTCTCTACTATCTGTCTCACTGCAAATATTTGGTCCACACATCCTCTGCCACTCCTAAAGCCACCCTGTTCATCACTCACTAGGACTTCTGATATCTCTCTTACTTTCTCTATAATAATTCTTCCATATACCTTCCCTACCACACTCAGTAAGCTTATGCCACGATAATTCTTGCACTCACTTCGTTCACCTTTATTTTTGTACAGGGGTACGATCACAGCCTTTTTCCACTCTGCAGGCACAGTTTCATTCATCCATGCCTTCTTACATATCTCCAACAAGCACTTCATTCCATTCTCTCCACTACATTTAAGCATCTCTGCATACACCTCATCAACCCCAGCTGCTTTCCCATTTATCAGCTGCTTCACAGCAGCGTAGTAAATGGTTTCCTGGATACAGGAAACCATTTGGCTTGTCACTCAGTGTAGAGATCATATGGCACCTCTACATTGAGTGGGTGGATGAACGGAGATTTGCCAGCTGGGTGCTCGAGAAGCTTCCCGGCGTTTCGTGTACGGTAGCTAGTTCTGGTTCTGGTACGAGAGAGTTGCCAGTTTGCCTGCTGTTTGTGAGCGTAGTTATTTCGTAAGTTATGCATTAATTTTTGTGTTCTTTTTCTCAGTAATGTTTTATTTAAGTGATTGCTTATTAAATTATGTAATTTAAGTTCGTATGGTAAATGATTTAGAGTGTCATGTAATGTGAGACAACTCTGCATGTGTTGATGTGTCTGAGTTGGCAACTGTTGCCCGTCGAGAGTATACTCGTAAATTGTAGTCGTTTCTCTTTTTTTTTTTTTTTTTTTTTTTTCCTATCGACCATTGAGGCCGGAGCCCCTGGTCATTAAGGCAAAATATATACATGTATATACATTTACACATATATACATATATATATAGATATGAACATATATATATATACATACATACATACATACACACATCCATGCATATGAACATACACACTTTCATGCACACGTACATATATATATAATAATTTTTATTTTATTATTTTTTTGTAATTTTATTTTTATTATTTTTATTTTTTTATTTTTTTTTAACCTTATATTACTTATAAACTAAAATGCCTAATCTAAAGACCCTAAATCTAATCACCTAACAGACAAATCGCTAACCTATACTAAATCCTAAGAGAAAAATAACTAGACCTACACTAACGGTAAAAAAAGCCTCGACCAAGAGATCACCATCGACTGCAGATATGTAATGCCATTCTACATTACATACCTGCACTCATCACCTGGTGACTGTCAGTCAAGGCACAACCTAATATAGGAGACATCAACATATGAAAGGGAACCAGACGAGTCAGGAACATTTCCATATACGTCAGCTGTCGGCCCTAATTAGAATAACTTAAGCAAGATGGTATAATGTATTTACATAATTTATACAAAAAGTGAAGAACCTCGGCCAGCAGACCACCATCGACTGCAAGTGCCCAATACCTTTCTATATTGCACACTTGCACTCATCAGCTGGTGAATGTTAGTCGAGGAACGGGGTTTAATGTAAGGGACATCAATATTAGAAATAGATCAGTGGGAGGAGGAACTATTTCAAATATGTCAACTGTCAACCCTAATTAATATTACAATATATACATATTTGCCGTTGATAAAAACCATAACCACACAGTAAAAAAGTCACATCACTCTGATCAGTCCGGTCTCTCTCAAGAAAGCCATCAATTTATCAGTCATAACAATGTCCCCATCACCCAGGATGGTGGAAAGGGTGAAGGGGACATCTGCTGCGCCGCAGTAATTATAAGTGGAGCACGTTCACGAATAAATCGCCGACAGCGCAGGATGATATGACTGATAAATAACACCGCATCACAGATGTCACAGTGCGGTGTTAAGCGTCTTTCCATATAAGGTTTCATATGTGTTAAAACGGTGGCATTAAGCCGTAATCGTGCCAACACTTTTTCTTCCAGGCGACTGGGGCGGTTGGCAGTGTCCCAGTCGCCCAGGTACGGCTTACAGGTTGGAATATTTAGTCTGGTCCACTGACCTTGCCACAGAAGATTTATTGATTTCTTTCCGAGAGAGAGACTCGACCGTAGATCACGAGGAACGTCCCAAGTCTCCTCGAGCTCTACAGCCGACTTTGCAAGTAAGTCAGCCTGCTCATTACCGTAGATACGACAATGACCAGGCACCCAGATCAGCGTGAATGACTTGTTGCATGAATGCAACTTATTAACGATGCGGCCCTGGATCTCGTGAGAGTCCGTAGTACAAGATGCAATTGCCTGAAGGGCTGATTTTGAATCTGAAAATATGACAAATGAGTCATGCCTAGAATTGAGAGCATAGTCTATGGCTTTGTCAATAGCAAAAAGTTCTGAGGTAAACACAGATGTATGAGTCGGCAACCGATACCTGAGGGCACATTCAGTCGACCACACACTTGCACCCACACATTCACTCGACTTGGAGCCGTCGGTGTACAAGTGGTGGGACCCCAAGTGACGAATGATAATGTTGCGAAACAAGTGGTGGACCTCCGCCTCCGGCGCCTTGGCCTTTGGTGCTGGGAGCCATGTAACATCAACAGTAAAGGCAGGTGGCTCCCAAGGCGCTATATTTTTTAACACCAACTTGTCACAGTCACTGGGGTCCACACCAAGCTCCTGAGTCAGTAAGTGGAGGCGAACGGCAAGTGGCCGACGCACCCCCCGCAGAAGGTGGTGGTATTGACGCAGGGGGGTACAGGCCACATTGCCGATATTACTTTTCCTAAATGTTCTTACACTATAGGACAAGGCCAGGTGGTCACGGCGAATACGGAGGGGAGGCACATTCGCCTCCACTTCCATACAAGCCACACAGGTACACCGGACGGCTCCAAGACACATTCGCAAACATTTATTCTGTAGCACATCCAATCCTTTCAGCGTGGCATCGGATGCCGAGCCATACACCTGTGCGCCATAGTCTAGCTTTGATCGAATAAGGGACTTATACACCATTAATAAAGATTTTCTGTCAGCACCCCAGGTAGTACCCGCTAGGTACTTGAGGACATTTAACGGTTTATCACAACGAGCATGCAAAGTATTAACGTGAAGTTTAAAATTCATTCTTCGATGAAAATGTATTCCTAAAAATTTTACAGAATTTTGAAAAGGTACCGCCTGATTATCCAAAGTTAAGCACAAATTAGGTACGTTATGATTAGTGAAGACTATAGCGGCACACTTACGGACGGAAAACTTAAATCCCCACTGCAAGGCCCATTGGTGGACGGAGTCAAGGGCTGCTTGAATCCGCCCAGCCGAAAATTGTGCATTACAGGAAGAGTGCCATATTGCACAATCGTCAGCGTAGAGTGAGTATTTAAGATTCCTCGGGATGGGAGCTGATGACAGAATATCATTGATCATAATGCTAAATAAAGTAGGACTGAGCACACTTCCCTGTGGCACCCCGTTTTCCTGGATAAATATATCCGATGTTACGTTACGGGGCAATTTGACAGAGAAAGTTCTGTCCCTTAAGAAATTTGAAATAAAAACAGGCAAATTTCCTCTTAAACCATAAGCATAGAGCTGCATTACTATACTGTGTCGCCAGGTCATGTCATAGGCTTTATGGATGTCCAAGAACACCCCTATCATGAATTCTTTATTGGCAAATGCCTCTGCAATACAATGCTCCAAATTCATTAAATGATCTAGTGAACTTCTGTATTTACGGAAGCCACATTGTTGATCATTTAACAAATTCTTCGACTCTAAAACAAAAAGAAGCCTATTGTTAACCATACGTTCCATGACCTTACATAGACAAGAAGTCAACACAATAGGACGAAATGAAGTGGGATTCATAAGACGACCAGCCTCTTTGGGTATCGGTATGACGTGCGCAAAGTGCCATGAGTTTGGGAACGTTCGAGATGCCCAAATCTCATTTTACAATGCTAACATCTTAATCAGGTTGTCCTGATTAAGATGCTGGATCATACCGTACGTGATGGTGTCTGGTCCAGGGCTGGTGTCTTTACAGGATTTAAGGGCAAGGAGCAGTTCATCTAGCGTAAACTCTTGGTTGTACGGGGAGTCTACGTCTTCTGTGGCAAAGTCTAATATCTGTAGCTCAGCCGTGCGTTTATGATGTTGGAAACGCGGGTCATAATTGGCTGAGCTACTTACATGAGAAAAACTCCTGGCGAGGATGTTAGCAACGTCCACGGGCTCGTCATAGGTGGTGTTATTCACCTGCAAGGTGGTGACAGGGAAGCATGGCCGTTTATTATTTAATAATCTTATAGTGGACCAGACTTTATGTAATGGTGTTGTACGAGTCACCGTGGACACAAAGGACCGCCAGGAGTCACGTTTAGCCCTTCTTATTATTCTCCTTGCCTCAGCCCGTGCCTGTTTGTATGCAATAAAATTTTCCTCAGTGGGCTGACTATCAAAAATCCTGTATCTCCTATTGCGTTTTCTTAATGCTTGTCGGCAATCCGGCGTCCACCAACGTGCTCTATGCTTCGCATGAACTGTAGAAGTCTTGGGAATAGCAGCCTCAGCTGCGTGTAATATGGAAGTAGTTATATTTTCGACCTTAACATCTATGGTCTCCCCAGATATATCTAAATTGACGATCCTTGAGAAGGATCCCCAATCTGCTTTCTTATAGTTAAATTTTGGAGGTGGAGGGTCCGAAATGATGTCGCGTGTATAAGAAAGACAGATGGGTAAATGATCACTTCCCAAGGAGTCGTCATAAGGGTCCCATGAGAAATCTTGATGTATACCAGGGGAGGCCAAAGATAAGTCAATGGCCGAAAAGTTACCAGTACGATCATCTACACGAGTCGCTCTACCATCGTTCAGAAGACAGAGGTTGGACTGTAGTATTAGGTCGGCTACTTGCTCCCCACGACCATCAATCCTCAAGCTACCCCAATGATAGTGATGGGCGTTAAAATCGCCCAACACTAACTTATTGCCAGGGAGATGTTCAAAAAGTGAATTTAAAGCATCACTATCAATGGGGCCATGTGGAGGACAGTACAGAGAGCAAATAGACAGATACGTGTTATTAAATTTTACTCTGCACGCAACAGCTTCCAGAGTAGAATTTAGAATCACTTCCGTTTGTGGGTGTGATTTGTGTGTGTATATGGCAACTCTGTGACCTTCATATCTTCTATACAAGTGATAGTGTTTGAACTGTGGAGGATCAGGATGATCCTCCAGGCACGTCTCCTGTAAACAAACAACGTCTGGCCTGTGTATTGACAGCAAGATTGCTATATTGTGTAACTTATTCCCGACACCTCTACAATTCCACTGTAATAGAGTGAATGCGGCGGTTTAAGATTTACAAGGGTGGCCAGTATGCTTAGTTTTTTTATGCCCCCCGCGTCCAGGCGAGTGGCTACCGGGGGACCTTTCCCAGTTCTTGTTCATGGAGACTTCCATATTGTCGTCAATGATAAGGCTCCCAGACCCCACCGAGGAAGAGCTATTCTTTCTCTCCCTCGTTGGACCAGGAGCGGGAAGGACATGAGGACGTGACTGCTTAGTTAGGGTGGTCAAATTAATTTTTTCAGACTTGTCAGGCTTCTGTTTTGGCCGCACTGACTGCGAAGGAGCAGCGGCAGCCTGAGAGTATGATGTAGCAACAGGGATATCCGTAAGAGAGTTGGAACGTACAGGAGGCTTAGACTGAGAGGTAGGGCGTGGGGCACGAGGAGCGAATGTAAGGTCAGTCTGTGTCTCAACGGTGCACATCACGGGACGGGACACAACCGCCGATGCATAGGAGATATTAGGCTTGGGAGTTGCATGCAACTCCTTCACCTTCTTCCTTGCATCGTAAAAGGAAATGCCCTCAGTCGCTTTCACAGTGCAGACCTCTTTCTCCTCCTTCCACTTGGGAAAAACCCTCAAGGAAGTGGAGTGAGCATCCTTACAGTGAAAGCAGCACTCAGTCTCGGATGTACAGTTGTCAGCAGAGTGACCTACAGCCGCACACTTGCCACACACGATGTTGGAAGCCCGACAAGCCTTTTCATGATGTCCATAGAGCTGACATTTTGAACAACGAAGGGGATTCGGGATATACGGTCTTACATTTACAATTTCATATCCTACTTTGACATTTGTAGGTAGCAAAACTTTGCCAAAAGTGAGGATAACAGTGGCTGTCTTCGTCCTTACGCCTTCCTGATAACGAGTGATGAATCTGGCATCAATTACATCCTGCTGAGCAAGTTCCTGTATGATTTCTTCCTCACTCATCACCATGAGATCCCTGCAAGTGATAACACCCTTGCAGGAATTAATGGATGTTGGGATCTTGGCCTCGATATCATGGCAGTGAAACTTACGCAGCTTTAGCAAGTCTTTAACCTGAGCAGAATTGAATGTCTTAACCAGGAGGTTTCCATTTCCAAGTTTTTTTACTTGTTCCACCTCTCCCGCACAGTGGTCAATCACCTTCTTGACAATAAAGGGATTGAGTCTGGACAGGGGAGTGGAACCTAAAGCATGAAGTGTCACGTAGGTCGCATTCTCAAGGGGAACGTCAAGTGGGGATCGAGTCTGGCGTCCGTCAGTCTGGGGCCGGTCAGTCACGGTAAGGTGATTATCGTCAGGACTACCTCCCCCCCTGAAGGTCGGGGAGGCAGTAGGGGCGTCCTCCATAGGTACCACTTCCCCCGCGAGGGGGAAGTGGGAAGAAAGAGAAAAACGAGCAAGGGACAGAGCACCTGGGGAAGACCCACCTAGTCTGAGATTACCCTCTCAAACCACTCTCGGGAGGACGCGCCTGTGTGTCACTCACACCCCAGAGCGATCAGTGGGGGGTACACTCCAGAGGTGAGTAAGCAAAGGCAATCTCAGGAAACAGATATAGACACTTACTATATCTCTAAAGGGCTGGGAGGAAAATTAGTACTAGCTAACCTAACTCTTAATCGCTTTATTTACAAAACTAATCCCGGTGGGGCAGCCCTGAAAGCTAGAGGAGAGCCAGAAAAACACGTCCGAACTCCCCACGACCATGCATCAAAGTCGACGTTTCTCGATTAATGCAAGCTTATATAAATTGGGGTAGAGATTCTTACCAGAGTTGCCAACTTAGCGCTTTTGGCGCTAGATCTAGTGCTTTTCATAACAATTTAGCGCCAAAAAATATTAGATTTTCTTCCATATCTAGCGCGTTATGAAGTCCAATTTAGCGCGAAAATTTGAACTGTTTACCTATAGTTTAGCGCGTTTTAAAGTTGAGCTTAGCGCTTTTGAAGATTTCTGCTTGGCAACACTGATTATTACTAGTTTAGTCGGGTTTCAGGTCAGTTTGAGTGAAGTGCAGTCGGTGTTGGTGCGGTGCTGTTAGTGAAGTTTGTGAAGAGTTGCTGGCAGGCATTGAGTGTAATTACTGTCAGTGAAGATTATTTTCGGTACTTGTGAAAACAGTGGCAAACAGTGACGGGTTATTGAAGTTTGTATATCATTGGTACTTGAGAAAACAGTGAAGTGTTAAGCATTAAGTGTAATAACTGTGAAGTGTTGTCAAGCATTAAGTGTAGTCGCAGTTAGTAAAGTGTGTATAGCTCCAGTGCTTGTGAGAACAGAGAAGTTGAAAAGCATTAAGTGGAGTTACTTGGAAAATAAAGACAGTGAACATTAAAGAGCTGGTGTTTATTTTCGCCTCAGCTGATCGTGTGTACTGCACACCTAAAGGCTGACCATAGGAAGAACAACTCACTGGGCAACGTCCTTCCTGTACTGTTCTACTGCTGTTGGAACCTGTGGCAGTGTGGGGTGAGGACGTAACAATATATATGTATGTATTTATGTATATCATCATCATGATATACCCCTGGGGGTAGGGTTTTTTTTCAAGAATACTCCTCCAGTATCCCTGCTTGTCGTACTAGGTGACTAAAAGGGTTGGTGGAGGGTTAGTGCCCCTCACCGGAAAACAACTAACTAAAAAGATGAACAAGGAGCCTCGGACAAGGACTGACCAAAAGATGACGACCAAGGACCGGACAAAGGACATGGTAATCGGAACATGAAATGTAAGAGGTGCGAATGATGAGGTGAAAGAGAGAGAGATTGTGCAGGTGCTTGAGGGTGCGAAAGTTGATGTATGTGGAGTAACTGAAACTAAATGGTGAGGTGAGAGGGTGAGAGAATGGGAGCATGGATGGGGTATATGTGCAGGAGTAGGTGAGAATGAGAGGGCAAAAGAAGGAGTGTGTATAGTTGTGAGTAAAAGGTGGAAGAAGAACATAAGAGAGTATGGATCAGTTGGGTCAAGGATTGTGCGGGTAAGATTGAAAGTTGGAATACATATGTGGGCGATTGTGTGCGTGTATGCGCCAACGCAAGATCGTGCAGAGTGAGAGAAGAGTTCTGAACAAATGTGGAAGTGTGCATGGAAAAGTTTGGTAGGAATGAGAGAGTGTTTTTGATCGGTGATATGAATGGCAAAATAAGGAATGTGAAGGTGGATGGAATAGTTGGTGAGTGGGGTGTGCCTGCTGAGATAGCTGAGAATGGCAGTGCGTTAGTGGACATTTCTGTTGGGACGGGGTTGGTGATAGCCAATACCCTCTTCTGGCATAAAATGATCCGCAGGTGTACATGGCGAGTGATGAGAAGGGTGGGTGGTGAACTGAATGAAAGGAAGGCAATGATTGATTATGTGTGTGTGGATGAAAGGATGCAAAGATGTGTTATGGATGCAAGAGCTTAAAGAGGTTGGGGGAGTGGACTCTCTGACCATTACTTGGTGATGGCCAGAATCAAGATCCAGATAAGATGGAGAAATAGAAGAGAAGGACGGGAAGAAGGAGTATTTGCAAGGAGAGTGGAAAGGTTACAGGAGGATGAGAAAAAGGCAGAATAAAAGAGAGAAGTGGAGGAACGATTGGGCAAATATGAATTGGAGCAGATGGGGGACATGGAAGGTGTGTGCAGGATATTCACAGAAGAAATATGTGCAGCACAACGGCCATACCACGTTGAGTACACCGCTTCCCGTCCGATCAGCGAAGTTAAGCATCGTTGGGTCTGGTTAGTACTTCATGGGTGACCGCCTGGGAACACCAGATGCTGTTGGCGTTCTCCCTACGTGTCAAGTGGGGTTGGTGGAGGATTAGTGCCCCTCCCTGTAAAACAATTAACTCTGGGCCCTTGGTCACCCCGTTTGGGATACATGGCGTCTGGCAATGAATGAATGTGATGTGGTGTGTGGGATGAAGAGAAAACGGAGGGGTGTGCAAGGAACAGCGTGGTGGAATGAAGAGGTGAGACAGGCTGTGGCACAAAAGAAGAACGCATACAATGAATGGATGAGAAATAGGGGCGTGGAAGAAGTTGAGAGGCGGAAGAGAGAGTTATATGTAGAAAGAAAGAGAGAGGTTAAAAGATTAGTAAGAGAGTAAGAAGAGAGTGGATGAGGAATTTGGAAGGAATTTGAGTGTAAAGTGGAGGGACTGTAAGAAAATTTTCTAGAAAGAGGTGAAGAGAGAAAGACAGGGTGGAAGTCAAGTTAGCAGGGGAGTGAAAGATAAAAATGGTAGATTACTAGTGGAGAAAGAAGAAAAAGTGAGCAGATGGAGAGAACACTTTAAGGAATTGTTGAACATAGAGGATGGAAGTGATGCGAGTATAAGTGGCTGGGAAATGGCTGGGAGAAGGAAGGAGTTGAGAAGATAGGAAGAAATCAGTAGGATAGAAGTTGTGGAAGCAATGAAGAAAGTTAAATTGGGGAAAGCCCCAGGAATTGATGGAGTGTGTGGTGAAATGTTGAAGCATGGGGGAGAGATAGTAGTAGAATGGATGTGGAAGATGTGCAGACTGGCCTGGGAGGAACGTAGAGTTCCGGAGGTTTGGAAGTCAGGTATAACTACAGTATTTCCTTGTACAAAGGAAAAGGGGAAAAAGAAGTGTGTGGTAATCATAGGGGCATTTGTCTTCTTAGTATAATAGGAAAAGTGTATGGTAGGATACTTATTGATAGAGTTAGGGAAATAACAGAGGAATTAGTTGGAGAAGAACAGGGAGGCTTTAGGAAGGGAAGAGGTTGTGTAGATCAGATATTCATTCTTAGATCTTTAGTGGTAAAGTTTCTAGAGAAGGGAAAGAAGTTGTATGCGGCTTTCATGGATTTGGAGAAAGCATATGACAGGGTGGATAGACAAGGATTGTGGAAAGTATTAAGAATAGATGGAGTAGATGGAAAGTTGTTGAATGCTGTGAAGAGTATGTATGATGGTGCTAAGGCTGCAGTGCGTGTGGATGGTGAACTGAGTGAAGTTTTCTCTTTGAAGGATGGGTTGAAACAGGGATGTGTCATGTCTTCATGGTTGTTCAATCTGTACATGGATGGGGTAATAAAAGAGGTACATGGTAGCGTAGTGGATGTTGGATGTTTGAGTGGCCCTGGTGAGAGAGGGTAGTGTTTGGAAACTCCCTGTACTGTTGTTTGCGATGACACCGTGTTGTTGAGTGAAGACGAAGGGGAGCTGCAAGGCTTGGTGGATGAGTTTGGGAGAGTGTGTAAGAAACGGAATCTAAAGGTGAATATAGGGAAGAGTAAAGTGATGGTCGTTGAGAGAGGTGAAGTCAGTGAATGTACAGCGAGGTTGGATGGTGAAGAATTGGAAAGTGTGAGTATGTTTAAGTACCTGGGTAGTGTGATGAGTAAGGATGGAGGTTTGGAGGGTGAAGTGCTTGAAAGGGTACAGCTGGGAAGAAAGGTTGCTGGTTCCTTGAAAGCAGTCATAAGAAGCAGGGAAGTGAGCATGGAAGTGAAAAAGTTACTACATGACAGTATTGTGACACCAGCTCTAACATATGGAAGTGAAGCTTGGACGTTGTTGGAAGTGCACAAGTCAAGAGTGAGAGCAGTGGAAATGAGTTATTTAAGAGGAATCTGTGGAGTCACATTGAGAGACAGGCTGACAACTGAGGATGTAAAGGAGCATTGAGATGTGGATGTGGATGTGATAGGAAGCGCTAGCAGGAATACGCTGAGGTGGTTTGGCCATGTCGAGAGGATGGAGGGTGAAAGATTGACGAAGAGAGTGTATATGAGTGAGGTGGAGAAGGGGAGAGGGAGTGGAAGGCCAAGGATGAGATGGAGGGATGGAGTGGAGAGGTATATGAGAGAGGGGTGTGTGAGTTGGGAGCGGGGCAGTGAAATGGTGGGGGACAGGGCGACGTGGAGGCGATTTGTTTGTGGCCACCCTGAACGGGATTTAGGCGTCTGGCAATAGATAGACAGATAGATCATCATCATCATCAACATCCTGTCCTCCTTTCCCACTTTAGGACAGGGTGAGGAGTAGCAATGTCCAGACAGCCCAAATTTGCCCAATCCAATGGGCCACGCATCCATTCGCTCACCACTCGAGCCCTGGAATCCTGGCTCTATCTGATACGCCAAAAACATTCACCATATTCAGTAGCTTCTGCATGAACGTATCCGATAGAGTCAATCCGGACACACTCATGTTAAAAAGAGGTGCCAAATCCCTGAACATGTGCTACTCCTCACAACATTCATCCAGCCAGCTCGATCTCTTGTCAGTCCCCTAGCCTCACCGACTTTCAAACATCTCTTACACTCATCCTCCACATCCCTCCACCTTCTCCTTGGCCTACCTTGCCTCCTTCCTCTTCAAATTCGCTGAGACATATCTTTTTCACCACTCTATTGTTATCCATTCTCTCCACATGACCATACCATCTCAGTACACTCTCTTCGATTCTGGTGTCCAGAGACTTCCACACTCCACATCTCTCACGAATCACATTGTATCGTATCCTATCCACTCTCGGTACTCCACATACATTCCTCAGCACTCCCATCTTCACTGCTCTCGCTCTTGACTTTTCATTTTCGTGCCACACCATAGTCTCACATCCGTATGTTAAAGTTGGCACTAACACTCCTTCATTTAAGCCTCGTGCAGCTGCAACACTCAAGCCTCTGTTTTTGATCAAGACCTTCAGTGTACCAGCTACTTTCCTTCCTTGTTTCACTCTACTTTCCACTTCTTTTGCACATTTTCCTCTTTTTTCCTATCACCGTACCCAGGTATTTGAATTCTCTCACAAATTCCAGTTTCTCTCCATTCTCTGTAACATCGCACTGGGAGTCACCTTCTCTCTCAATAGCCATCACTTTACTCATTTCTACATTTACTTTCAAGGCACGACTCTCATACACATTAACAAAATTCTGCACTAGTCTACCAAGTTCTTGTTCGGTATTTGCTAGTACTGCATCATCAGCCTGCATTAAATTTGAGATATTCCATCCACCACCATTCATTACCAACGCCATCCCCCTCTCCATTATTCGTGTTTTTACTTCTCTTATCACCCCATCCACATATATATTGAACAACCATGGGGACATCACCTAACTTTTCGCATGCCCACACCAATAGTGAACTACAGTATTTACTTAGATGCCCATTAACCGTTACACATGCTCCACTACCATCAAAAAGTTCTTGACGGCACCTAGCAGCTTACCATCTACACTGTACATGCGCAAAACCTTCCACAATCCTTTTCTGTTTACTTTGTCTTATGATTTTTATAGAAATATGAATGCCATAAACACCCTATAGTCCTTCTCACAAGCCTTCTCCACTATCTGTCTCACTGCAAATATTTGATCCACACATCCTCTGCCACTCTTGAAGCCACCTTGTTCATCACTCACTAGGACTTTTGATATCTCTCTTACTTTCTCTGTAATAATTTTCCCGTATACCTTCCCTACCACACTCGCTAAACCTATGCCACGATCATTCTTGAACTCACATCACTCACCTTTATTTTTGTACAGGGGTACAATCACAGCCTTTTTCCACTCTGCTGGCACAGTCTCACTCATCCATGCCTTCTTACATATCTCCAACAAGCACATATATTCCGCTCTGTCCACAACACTTAATCATCTCTGCATACACCTCATCAGCCCCAGCAGCTTTCCCATTTTTCAGCCGCTTCAGAGCACTCTTCATCTGTGCGAGAGCCACGCTTCCTAGCACTGCATTCCTTCTCTGCACACCCCAAAAACCACTCATGTTTATAGTGGCTCTGCTCTCTCTATTCCCGTTCATCAGGCATTCAAAATATTCTTTTCATCTGGTCCTTACTTCATCCCCAAGGGTTAATAATCTACCACCTACATCCTTTGCACCTTCACATTTCTTTCCTCTTTCACTTATATATTTCTGCACCTCTTTCAAGAATAACTTCCTATTTCAGAGTAGTTTGCATTAATTTTTCTTCTTGAGACCATCATTTACCTCCTTTTTACTCTCCACAAGTCCCTTCACGTGCTTCTTGCTCTCAAAATATTCAGTTCTTATTTCAGTTGAACCGAGTCCTGTAAACACTCTAGCTACTTCTTCCTCTTTTCCTCCACTGCTCTCTTAACCTTTTCATTCCACCATGCCGTACCTTTCTCCTTTGTTGTTACTCTTGCCACACCACACACACCTTTGGCATTTCTAACTTAGTAATCCTTATATGAATTCCACAGGCTGTCCAGATCCATTTCATTCCACTTCACTGATTCTAACTTCTCCCCTCCTTTGGTCCTGTATTCAATTGCCATTTCTTTGATCATCAGCTTCTCGACTTTCAGTCTTTCTCCCTGACTGCTCCTCTCTCTCCTGGTCCACCCCACTCCTTTCAGGTTGATCTTGCATTCCACAATCATATGATCTGGCAGACTGCCACATTGTCTTCTCACGCCCCTCATATCGGCAACCATTCCCAGCATCGACCTCTCTACGAGCATGCAATCAGTCAGGCTCCTTTCAACACGATCCCCGTTCCCTCTATATCATGTATATTTATGTGCAGCTTTGTGTTTGAAATATGAGTTAACAATGCACAACCTCCTTTCCTGACACATATCCTTCAGTCACTTCCCATTATCACATTCACCTGGTACTCTGTTACAACCCATTATGTTATCCTCAGGACCAGTGCTGTCTCTTCCATTCATATCACCCATTACCATCACATTATAGCTCCTGGGCGTTTGTCCTACTTCTTCATCTGGCTCATCCCAAAACCTGTCTCTCTCTCTTACTCCATGCCTCACACGGTGCATATGTTACAGTCGCCGCCACTTTCACCTTCTCAAACTTGAACTTGACATACATACACCTTGAGCTGACACTTTTGTAATCTCTCATTCCACTCTGCCACACCTCATTCATCAACAAAGCAAGTCCTTCCTTGCATCTTCCTCGCCCATTGATGCGAGATCTTACACATTTCACACCCTCCCACATCTCCACTTCACACAATTTCATCTTTGTTTCACACAATGCCATCACGGCATATCTCGCACTGTTCAACACATCACCACTTCAACCCTCTTGCTCTCCTCATTCACACATCTCACATTCCACATGGCCACGCGAATCTGCTCATTTGGTTGGTGCCCTGGGAAGGTATTCGGCCCTCCGAGGCTCTCCAAAACGACTGCCATGATTAAGTGATTTTAGATAGGGGAATCTGGGGGACACTTAACCTGGCCAAAAAACCCGGGTATATGGTTACCACCCAGTGTAGTAAATGGTTTCCTGGGTACAGGAAACCATTTGGCTTGTCACCCAGTGTAGAGACCATACAGCATCCCTACATTGAGTGTGTGGACGATAGGCACCCCCATATATAGACAGATAGATAGACAGACAGATAGACAGACAAATAGATATAGACAGATAGATAGAGAGAGAGAAAGATAGATAGATATATATATAGATAGATAGATAGATATAGATATATTTGTGGTAGGTGGGGGTGCTCGCCACCCACTCACTTGATGTAGTGCTGCTCTCGGGTGTCTGCCCTTTCCTCTCCTCCATCCTTCTTGCCGTCCATCCTCTTCTGGCTTACTTTCCTTCATTCTTTCCTCATCCTTCTGCTTACGGGTGACTTTACATTCTCTCTTCTGTCTTTCTTTTCTTCATTCTCTCCTCTTCCTTTTGCCTGTGGTTGACTCGACACCAGGAAACCATTTACTACGCTGGGTGGTAACCATATACCACCCAGGTTCGAATCCCGGCTGGGGCAGGGAACAGTTTAAGGATTTGAATTTCATAAAAGCAGACTTTCCTGATCTACCAGATAACCCGCCGACATGTCATAAAAGTACCCCCGCTAATACCAATACACCAGTCCTGTATGAGACAGCCCTAGCATGTATTCAATATGGACGGTGGGTGTTAGCGCCGAAGTGGTGACATGTAGAGAGGTGTATGGTATGTAGGAGGACTACTGGGCCTTGAGAGCAGGCTGTGAAGCCTATGCCCAGAAGTCGGACACATAAAAAAAAAAAAAAAAAAAAAAAATAAAAAAAATATATAACCAAATTTTGGCACCTGGTGGTTTAGTGGGTAATTACAGCACTCCAATCGGAATGAGCCAGTGCAGGTTTATATCCAAGGGATGGTTGGGGATTATTGCTCATGTAATGCCAGTCTGGGTGAGTGAGGCTGGTCACTCTCATCTTAAATTTCAGGAACAACTTGCCTAGCTCAAGAGTCCTACGCTCCTCACGGTGTAGCAAAGGATTCGATGATATATATATATATATATATATATATATATATATATATATATATATATCATCATCAGCCATTGAGAGTCCGCTGAAAGACCGGCCTATCCCTACTGAAGCAGAGTCGATACAGCCAATGTATATCTACCCAGTGGCTTAGGTTGTCTGGTAGACTGTATGTAGGCTAAGTACTTGTGAGTGTGATTGTAATGTTGGAGTGGATTTGGATGTGTGTGTAGTCTGTGACCTAAGTGTAATCAGCCCGCCTTAAGCCGTATGGGTGCAAGCATACTAGTATGTGACACTGGTTCAACCACAGCACCCCTTTTGTCCGCCAAAGCAGTAAGTGGCTCGGTGAAAGCTTACCAAGGTTTTTACAGCTCTGGCGGGAGGGGAACCCGCGTTCACCAGCGTGGACGCACACTATACCAGTGTACCACAGAGGCTCCATACATATATATATATATATATATATATATATATATATATATATACAGTATATATATATATATATATACTGTATAATCATCATCAGGAGCCTCTGTGGTACAGTGGTAGAGTGTGCGTTTCGTACACGGGTGAACTAGGGTTCGCGCCCCGCCAGGGTAATAAACTTTGGGAGTGTTCTCCCGGCCACGTTCTGCATTGGCGGACACAAGGGGTGCTGTGGTTGAACCAGTGTCGCCTACTATAAAGTATGCTTGCACCCAGTCGGCTTCTGCGGGCCGATTACACTTGGTTCACAGACTACACACACATCCAAAGCCACTCCAACACTACAATTACACTTACAAGCACTTCTCACCCTACATACAAGCTCTACCAGACAGCCTAAGCCACTTGGTAGAGATACATTGGCTGCATCGTCCCGACTTCGGTCGGGATAGGCCGGTCCTGCAGTGGATACTCAAACGGCTGATGATGATGATGATGATGAATCATCAGCAGCAGTAGCCATTTCAAGTCAACTGCTGAATAAAGCCTCCTTCAACCTTCTCCACGAATTCCTTGACCGGACCATCTATGCCACGTTTTGCCTGCAAACTTCTCTATCTCATCTGTCCACCTCCTATCTGGCCTACTTATGCTACGTTTACAGTCTCTTGGAGTCCAGTTAGTCAACCCCTTGCGCCATGATTTTTCTCTCCTTGTTTTATATATATATATATATATATATATATATATATATATATATATATATATATATATATATGTTTGTGTGTGTGTGTGTGTCCGACTCTGTGTATAGGCTTCACAGCCTGGACTCAAGGCCCAGTAGTCCTCCTACATAGCATGCACCTCTACATGTCACCACTTCGGCGCTAACACCCACCGTCCATATTGAATACATGCTAGAACTGTCTCATACAGGACTGGTGTATTGGTATTAACGGAGGTATTTTTACGACATGTCGGCGGGTCTTCAGGTAGATCAGTAAAGTCTGATTTTATGAAATTCAAATCCTTAAATTGTTCCCTGCCCCAGCGGGATTTGAACCTGGGTCCAGTAGGACTACAGGCCACCACTCTACTGATTGAGCCACCGCCCACTTTCATTTCTATTTTTTTTTTTTTTCATAACCTTAAGTCTCTTTTGTTGGCTCTCTCACCCGAATTGATCATTTCCTGTCTCTTAAAGATATTCCCAACAATGACCTTTCCATAACTCTTTGGGAACCGATTAGTTGATCTTCCATCGATTTTGTCAATTTCCAGGTCTCACAACCTTACGTCATGGGTGGAATTATACATTCGTTATATCCCTTTCGTCTCATACTTGCTGGGAAGCTACTTTTCATGGTGTCTCTGTGTATATCCGAAAGGTTTCCATCCAACTCTAACGCTTTTTTTTTTTTTTTTTTTTTTTCACGATCATGGTCTTTCGTCAGTTGTAGTATTTGCCCATAGTAACTGTACTCCTCGACTTCTTCAAGAATTTCTTTGCTTTTTCTGATGATGCTTTTTGGTGTACTTGGGTTAAACATTAGCTTTATTCCCTATTCAGTCCCTTGTCCTTAAGGTCACACTCAATGACCTCGTCCCAGGCCTTTTCCGGTCTGCTCTCGCAACCCTGCCCCTAACGTTAAGACTTCTCACTTTCTGCACCCAACAGTCATCCCCCATCTTCTCCACATGACCAGTCCATCTCAGTCTACCTCTCCTCATCACAACACCAATACACTCTGGTCCTATCCTACCTCTTAACTTTTCCATCGTATATCTAGCCCCACCATGCCTTTCATTCAAGGACGCACAGCACATCCACCTAATCACTGTCATTTTTGAACGTTTGAGCTTGTGAATATCCTCTTCCTTTACTGCCCAGGTCTCCCTACCATACAACATTACTCTCCTAACACACGCCTCATGTAACAATTACTTAGCACGGAGGGAGAGCCCTCTTAATGTTACGAGAGGCAACAGCTCCCTCAACTTCTTCCAATAACTTCTCACTCTAGCCACAGAGCTAACTCCAGCCTTACCTCCAGCACATAACATGTCTCCTAAGTAACGAAACTCTTCCACACACTCGAGAGACTCATCACCAAAATCAATCCTTTCATGCCTGACAATCTTCAAATGCCCTCCCCAAAGACTGCCATACGAAATCAGCATTATCTCGCAACCTACCTCTAATACCACTACATCCCTTTTGCACCCACATATCACAAACATTGCACGAGATGGAATTACTTCCTACGCCCTTGTGGCAAACCGAATATGGCCACTGTCCATCTTCTTTGACAGTACTGCCACTAATCCTAGATACCATCACCTTTGTTCTGCATTTACTCTCAAGCCCTTGTGCCCCATGCCATCTTTCCACTTCTTAAATGTTTTCTCTATCTCCCTTTCTTTTTCTGCAATCAACACCAAATCATCGAAACACAACATCTCCCACCGGAGTCCATTGCTGAAGTCACGTGAGTAGGCTTTCAAGCACCTTGTTAAACAACTAGTGGCTAAAGACTGATCCCTGATGCACACTAACATTTACGGAAAACTCATCACTTGAATCTCTGTTCACTCTCACCTGGGTACGAGCACCCACATACATAGCCATAACCACAACCACTCGTCGATTCCAAACTTTCTCACTGCCCACTTCACCACCTTCCTAGGGACTCTGTCAATGGCCATCTCCAAATTAACACAAAGTACAGATCCATTTTCTTTCCTATATTTTAGCTGAAGCTGTTGAACAGTATATATGGCATCAGTGGTCCATTTGCCTGGCATAATCCCAAACTGCATATCATCAAAATTCACTACTTCCATAATCATACCTCCTAGAACTCAAGCCATTACTTTCGTTATCTGGTCCAGAAGCTTTATGCCTCTAAAATATCCTCTTTCCATGGCATCGCCCCTCTCCTTGTACCCATTTACCATCACATTCTTCAGCCAGTCATCAGGGACACACAGTCATATATACAGTAATCGTATTTATCAAATCAGTAACTAACCTGAGGCCTTCAGCATTTCAACAACCCAGACACACCTAGCGCGTTCCCCACTTGGATCCTGCCTATTGCCCTGCTCACAGTAGCAGCAGCAATCAAAGGCCAAGGGCCAAACACTGAATCAGCTGACTCCAAACCTTCCCTGTTCCAAACTCCTTATTCAGCAACAGGTTATATTGCTCCTTCAAGGCGCCTTTAATATCCTCACTGTTCACTACTACCTCTCCTTACATCATTTTTCACATATTGCTCACATGTGATATCTCTGTTTTTCCTCTTCATCTGATTTGCCACCTTAAATATCATGTTCTTCCTCTCCACACTTCTTAGGTTAGCCAGAGAAAGTCTCTGAGGCTCAGATTTTGCCTTGTATACCTCTTTTCTAGCCGTAAGTTTGGCAGGAAGTACTCCTCTTTGTTACCACCCCTTTTCTATTCCATGAAAAGGTTTCTTTTCTTCTTAACTGCAGCCTTATCACCCTTATCCCACCATCATATTACTTTATGTCTTGGGGATCTCCTTGTCCATCCACACACTGAATCAGTAACTCTCAGGAGATTGTTCTTTAGACCTCTGTACTGTTCACTGAAACTTTTGTCAACAGTTCCCAGTTCAGCCACCACTCTACTCATCTCACTATAGAGGGCATCCCTAACTGCTTGGTTTTCTAACTTCCGTATTTTCCTCCTAGGCACATAGGTCCTCTTTTTCATCACCCACTCTTTAAGCACTATGTCACATATCAATAATTTGTGGTGCTGCACACACTCTTCGCTCCCTATAGCTTTAACATCCCTAACCAACCTCCTATCAGCCGTCCTGACCGGGAAGTAGTCTATCTGGCTATTACTGCTCAGAGACTTGTATGTAATCAACTTACTCTCCCCTTCCCTAAAATGTGTGTTGCACACAATCATGTTCATTGCCTCCCCAAACTCAAGTATCCTCTTCCTCATTTCTCGTACCATATGAGCATCCTACATTTACATGGCCATTTAAGTCCCCTCCCAGAACTTCAGCCTGATCATCTCCCATGCCATTTACCATACGTATTAAGTCATCCCAGAATCTATCTTATTCTACATTATCCAAGCCAGCATGTGAAGCATACACCGATATCAATAAAAATGTGAGCCTACCAAACAAAATTTTCATTACTAGAATCCTTTCACTCACTCTAATTACATTCATGACATATTTCACTCATTTTCCTTAACCAACACAACCTCACCACCATAGCTATCTGCCCTTCCCCTGCCAAAATATCCCTCATCGACAATCCTTCTTGGCAGTCATTCTGGCTGATCCTCGATTATATCTAACCTCCTGTACACAGCCAACATCCACCCACCATCTACTCATTCCCTCGACCACTTACCGCAATCTACCCTTCAAACTACCCACATTCCTAGATGCCACTCTGATCCCCTTGGGTGATTTAGTGTCACCAGGCTTCCGTTTTTTCTCACTTTTTGCCATGTTATTATATTTAAATAGAGAGAGAGACCACAGACCCCGCCCATCCACACAGTCCCAAATCCAGGCATGAGGCCTGGGGCCCATAGGCCACCAGCCATGACCAGTGGCTGTGGCAGTGGCCTCAGGGCACCCTGCCAGGACAGCTACAGAGACACCCTCCAAGCGTACTTTGGCACTATAATTGTCCCGCCATAATACACCCACTGATAGGGCAACCTCCTGGGGCGCTACTCCCGGATTCGGGCCCCTTCTGTTCGGCAGAAGTGACAGCCTGGGAACCGCAATGCCCTGTACCTTTTAGCATATTTGTGAAATATCGTGACCCTGCCAGCTTGGAGAAGATGGCAATGTGGTCACCCATCAGCTCAGCATCCACTTTGGTGATTGCATTTAGCCTTCTATAGTCTCCACAAATACTGACACCACCATCCTTCTTGCGGACTACTACCATTGGACTGCAGTAAGGAGATGAGGACTTTTCAATAATACCTGCAATCTCCATGTCAGCAATTTCGTTGTCTACTGCGCCCAGTAGTCGCATGGGAATCGGATATGGCTTAACCTTTACGGGAGTATCGCTGGGCAACTCAATCTTGTGACAATCAACCTTTGCAAGTCTAGGTTGGTCAGAGAAGACATCAGCATACTGACAGAGCAGTGACCTTATGGCATTTTGATCACCTAATGCTAAGTCAGTGTTGAGTAAAATATCTCCGACAGTCTCTTCCTGACGGGACTGAGCGGTTAAGGGCTTGTCATCATGGTCATCAGCTGGGATCACTGCGGCTGCCCTGATATCTTCCAGTGGCTGGTCACTATCATCAGGTACTCATAGGCCAGTCTCCTCAGGGTTTGACTCATGATAAGCCTTCAGCATGTTAACGTGGAACCTTTTGCGAAGATTCCCCATCTGAATTATGTAGTTGAGGTCTGAAATGCGCTCTACTACATCAAATGGACCCTTCCACTGCACCAACAACTTGTTCTGGGCAGTGGGGAGTAACACCAAGCACTTATCGCCTGGACTAAACTTCCGAAGTTTTGCCTTCTTATCATAATATGCTTTCTGAACTTCACGCGCCTTGATCAATTCTTCCTTAGCTAACTCACACGTCGACTGGAGGTGGTCAGCTAGATTAAGGACATAGGTGTAGGTGGTCTTGACTTCAGGGTCGGGTTCTTCATCGTCCCATAACTCGCGAAGGACTTGAAGTGGTCCATGGACCGACCTTCCATACACCAGTTCAAAGGGTGAGAATTTCAAGGAGTGCTGTGGGGCTTCTCGATAAGCAAACAGAAGAGGAGCAATGAACCGCGGCCATTCCTTTGGCTGTTCGGTGGCCATGCGCTTTAACATCTTCTTGAGAGTCCCATTGAACCTCTCACACAAACCGTTACACGTGGGATGATAAGGCGTAGTTCGCAGGCCTCGGATGGACAACAATCTAAATGCTTCGTTCATCATCACAGAGGTGAACTGCGAACCCCGGTCGCTTAAGACCTCTTTGGGGATACCTACGCAACAGAACACTTCAATCAATGCCTCAGCAACAGTGACGGCCTCTATATTCTTAAAGGCCATGGCTTCAGGCCACTGTGTGCTGAAATCAACAATAATGAGGATATACCTTGATCCGTCACTTGCCCTAGGGGAAATTGTCCCAACAATGTCAACTGCTACTCTCTCGAACGGTTCAGAGATTACAGGCATTGGTTTCAATGGCGCAGGACGGACATATCCCCGGTCAGTGGTACGCTGACAGACATCACAGGAATGCACAAGCCTTTTTATTTCCTGTCCCATTCCTGGCCAGAAAAAGTCAGCATGGATGCGGTCAGAGGTTTTCTTTTGGCCCATGTGACCTCCCATGACTGAACAATGACCTAATTCGAACACTGCCTGGCGATACTTCGAGGGAACGATGAACTGCAGTCGAACCTTGCCCTGGTGTGTTTGTGACTCACGGTATAGCCGTCCTCGCTTGCGAAGAAACCTAGCTTGACCTCTCCGTGAATACTTAATCACTTTAACCTCCAGCTTCTTATGCACTGAGGCAAGTGTCGGGTCTGACTGTTGTTCTTGGACAACATCTTGACTACGAATCAAATCTTGTGGCGTTACGATGGTCAACGGGGTGACACGATTCGGAGCCTTGGCCATGGCTCATGTTACTGCAACAACCAAAGTCTGAGTAGCATCATCTACGGCGCAACTGGTTTTGACGCCCGGTATGTTGCCGATAATGAGGTCAAACAAGGGTTCTGGCATGACGAGCAGCTGCCAAGCCAGTGTAGAAAGGAGATGCCACCTGGATACGTGCCTCAGGGAACAATCTCGCTGACCCATCAATAAGTCTAACTTGGATCTGCTTACCTGTGTACTCGTCGGGCCGAACTAAACTTTGCTTGACAGAGCAACCTGAGGAACCATTATCTCTCAGGACATTTACAGAAACACCTCCCACAAACCCTGGCTGAACAAGAAAGGCAGTGTTACTGGTGGAAGGGTCTGAGGAGGTAGCAGCCAGTCATTGGTGAGACTGCGGAATAAACGATGCAGCCAATGTGGTGCCCTGAGAACTTGATGCCTGAGGGGTCGTGCTCACCATCTGAGGAACTGGAGCATTGACCACCTGTGGAGGAGGGTTCACTGTCACTGGGGAACTAGTGAACTGTGAAGTACCTGTACTGGTGGGGTTGGCACCACTGTACGCTTGTTGTGGCATATGGGCTGCATTTGCATCCTGCCTCCGATACACTAAAGTCGATTGTCCTGACTGAGGGTTATGTGGTTTGTCCTTGCCCTGCTGCTGCTTGAAATACCGGTACTGCTGTTAGTTAGGGTTCTGCTTGTCGTACCGCTTCCACTCAGGTTTCAGAGTGTTTTGCCCCTGGTCCTTCTTCTGCGGTTTTGGACCTTGGCCATTATTCTGAGAACGGCCTTGTTGCTGGGGTTCAGTCTGAGATGGTTTCCCAGATTTATCATGTTTCCTGTTCCAGGTATGCTGCTTGTGAGTTTGATACCCGTATGCAGTGAAGAATGCGTCAGCCTTCTTCACCATTTGGCTGGCATCCTTTACCTGGCAGATCTTAAGCTGAGCCATAAGTTCAGTAGGCCACGACTTTTCTAGCTGCGTGCACAGCATAAGGTCGATTATCCCCTCACACGTGGAAGGAATTTCATCTTTCTCCATCCACTCATCTAAGTATGCAGTAAGCCCGTCAAGAAACTGAACAGCAGTCTCTTTTTCCTGTAAACGCGCCCTCATGAACTGAATCTTGGCGTCTTCAACTGTGAGACCATATGCTTTGATGAATGCTGCCTTCATCATCTCATACGTGAGATTGTCTCCACGAATTATGTGGAGAATATCTAGGGCAGGGCCCTCAAACAGGCTAAGAAACTGAAGCCGCTTAGCTGCATCATCCAGCTGGTACAGTTGAGCCATGTCTTCAAAACGAGCTATGTATGGCTCGATTCGTTCGCCTTCCTTGTATGGGGGAAGCTTTGCCATAATAGCGCTCGTGGAGCTTGGGCCAGCTGCACCAGATGTGTCTGAAGCCAAGGAATCTCGCTTGAGCTTCAACATTTCAAATTCATGTTTTTCACGTGCTTCTCGCTCGGCACGTTCGTGTTCTCGTTCTCTCTCACATTGTTGTAACTCATGTTGACGTTCTCTCTCGCGTTCCTCGCGCTGTTCTCGCTCTTGAACTAACTCGAGTTCGTGTTGTTGTTGCTCGTGTTCGCGCTGTTCTCGCTCGTGTTCACGTTGGATTCTACGCTCTTCACGAGCATCATTCTCGCGTTGCTGCTCGTGACTAAGCCGAGAGAGGACATAATCCTTTACTTCTTTGGGGTCTGTAAGCCCCATATCTTTAGCTTCCTGTACACAGACGTTGGTAGTCATGATGCTAACTCAATCTAAGTAAACTAGAGACTCAGTACTGACTGCAATTTTGCAGAGAAAGGTGCCAATAATCGAGAATAAAGAATATAGGCACAGGTTAGTGGTGACTAGTTTTATCAAATTAAACTGGTAAAGAAAGAAAATTAAACAAACAACTGACTGTGAAAACTATTACGTAAATAGAACTGAATCAATAATCACCAGTATGATAGTGCCTTGTGACGTGAATTGCCAATACGAATTCACCTGAAGCATCAGCTACCTCAACTTCTACTTCATTCATCACCTACGCTCACCTGAGGCTTCAGTTAATCGGAGTGGGACGTCAGTTCAGAGCCTGTGGCACTCGGAGATTCATTTCTTACTTTCATACAACTGTCAACGCTGGAACGTGATGATTGGTTGAATGATCTCTCACGTGTGATTGGACGAGGCACCATTTACCAGGGTGACGTCAAGTCCTACCGGTGGTGGCTTCACACAAGCCGACAGATTGATCGAGAGAGTGATTTTGGACAGGGCAGAATGAGGAGCTGGATTTTTAATCATCCACCAGAGAGTGCCAGTTGTTGTTAACCCTTGTATTGGAAACTAAGTTAGGGTTTTAACTTTGTGGATAATTTACATTTGTGATCTTTCTGTTATATTTTGGAGTGTTGTTGGTGATAAATTATGCAGTTATATTCGGGACGATCTTGATTTAATTTGTGTGTTCTTCTTGCATTGTTTATTTTATTTTATTTAGTCATAATTACACTCACTGAATCTTGTTGTGAGTTTACTTTTTGTTAACCTTGAACCTGGGTATTAAGTGTTACTGTGTAGGGTGTTTGGGGACAGAATTGTTAAAGGACATCTCTCACACGTAACAGCTTATAGACTTTAATGATAAATACCTAAGTATGAGTGAGTGAGTATTATCTCGTGAATAACTTTAGAGCTTGGAGTTAATACCCTGGAATGAGGTCGCCAGATGTCACAGGGTTTTTATTTATATACAATATTAAAGAATAATATTCAATAATACTTGAGAACAGGGACAAAGAACTGAATTGTGAAAATCAAGCAATGATTACTTTATGCCGGCTTACTTCGCCCGATTCTCTAAGGACGAGAATTTATAAACTTTCTCAACAGTACACTGCAGAGACTAATCACTCACACGTGCTGTTTATTGGTACTGGTAGCCTCTGGAGAAAGTGACTCCACCCCTGACAATCAATATCTAATGCTATGAACGATAAGTAGGTTCTTGCTGGTGCATTAACTCCAAGTTGCACAACGGATTTAAGTTAATTAAAAGGACTGGCCTAAGTACCAGTTATGAGTAATGCAAAGCGTTATGCAAACTAGGAGCGATTACTAGAATAAGCTTAATGTGGAGAAATAAAACACGAGTTTACATTACATCAAGCTCATAGAAAAGAACTGAAAATTTAGTAATTACAATGAAACAAATTTACGTTACATGTTTCAAAATGAATTCAAAATAAGGAGAACACACTCACTCGCTCACTCAAAAGCTAAACTCTTAAGCCTAGGAAAAACGAAAAGAAATACTGGTCAGAAAAGTGGGCTAAGCGGAATGGACTGGGCGTCGTTGCTGAGGAAGGACACTGCCATACACGCTGAACTTCTACGCCGGATCACACTGAGTGAAGACTTCAGGAACCCGCTGAAGAACGACCTGGTCTCACGGCGCTTCAATCCTAACTAAATTCAAATCGTGAGAGAGAGGCGAGTGTCGGCCGCGCTCTTGCTAACGGAATTAATGCGAGCGATACATGCCAATAACAGATCACTCGGCAGAGGCGCTAATGTCGCGCGCAAGGACGATCACTTATGAAAGTGAAAAATTGTTCTGAAAATACTCCCGATCGTGTGAATACGTGGTGGTTGACTGAGTGATACATACTGGGATTCCACTAGAATTCGCGGTTTCCCACTAAGTTCAATGTCACGAGTTTATTTAAATAGAAAATCGCGCCGACTCGTGACATCATCCTCACTAGTATGCGAAGTATGGACCCATATGACGTGTTCTGTGGGCGACGAGACCTTTACCTGGCTAACGAAGTGCACGGAAAATACAGAGGAGAAGCAGGACTGGGGAACCTGGTAAACCAAATCCTCTGTTGGTTACTGAAGTCAACTTCTGTGACAGGAAAGTTTTGTCAACCTGAAGAAGGTCATGCTCTTGAGATGCCCTCTGTAATGGTGGCACCAAAGAGACAGAATACTGTGGTAGCATCCTCTCAAGCTGAGGAAAGACTGCCACACTGGGAGCCATGACACCTTAGGTCGAAGTATTGGTAACAGCAGCAGTTGTTGTTCGGTACTGACTGACTCCCAACAAGTACTAGAGTACTTATAAATGCTAGGTCATTCAGAAAGATCAGCAAACTTAGACCTCTAACAGGAGACTGAGAGAACTGATATAATACCAATTACCGTGTCCTGAATTCATAGTAATGGACTTGGCTTGACTGGAGAATTTTATATCTTTACATCTAGATGTTACAGGGATCAGTCTGCTCAGATGTACAGAAGAAGTACAATGTCCGGGAATGCCTAGATCCCGTAGCCTGCAAAATCAAATCAGATCAGAAAATATTAGCCGCTGACCTCACTGTGGGAACAGGTGTGTACAGATTCATTGTTGACTAGCATCCACTACATCAGACTGTCAATGACAATGCTAATAATATGAAGAAGTTAATGAGAAAATAGGAAAAGAGATTACAGTTATCACTGGTTACTTCAACTGTCATATTAATTAAACACATAAACTAGGAGACACAAAGTAAGAAGGTTTTGCAGCTTTGCTGAAGATGCCATCTGAATGCAGTGGGTGGTCGAGCCCTCAAGGGGTAGGAATATGTTAGATATTGCGTTCAATACCAAGAATGACCTGCTTTGCAGCTTAACTCAGGACCATTCATTAGGACTAAGTGACCATAACCCAGTTAAGTTCTTGATGTCTGTACTTAGGTTCGAAGTCAAGGTTCAGCAACGTGGTATACTTGACAGAACTGAACGTGATGAGGAGCAGCTGATAGCAACTTTATGTAATGAGAGTCCTAGTGAAGTTCTTTGGTTATATGAACAGTGGAAAACTGTTTAGGTACAAAACTGACTCACAGCATAACGCAAATAGGGTTTAACATGAAGATGACCAAGAAACAGAAGGCATTCTGAATTTTCAGTTCTCATGAGAGATCAACAGAGCGTCAGAAGGTGACATCCATGAGCCAGGTGCATCTCATGTGGCTGTGACCTTTAGCAGTATTCAATGCACCGGAGCGGCAGTGACCAAAGGCTAACCAACGGAAGACCAAACCAATCCTCTGGTCATGAAGAGTTTCTCCCAAGGGTCTTGCGAGAAGTATGTGACCCAATTACCACTCACTTGGCTATTGTCTTTTATAAATTGTGGCTTCAAAGAAAGTTCCATCAGACTAGTACGAAGCAAACGTGACTCTCATTTCCAAAAAGGGAAATCTTCATCGTCCACGAAATTATCAGCTTTAATTCTGTGGAAGGAAAGGCTTTGAAAGATATAGTTACAAATAGGATTCTTGACCATCTATAATCAGATAAGTTATTGTATGACTCACAACATGGCTTTAGGTGGCATCGTTCATATTTAACCAATTTAACTTAATTTTTCCACTGTACACTGTATGAGTATTTGATGAGAGTCACACACTGACATTTTTAACACGATTCCTAGGCGTTTAATACAGTACCTCATCGAATGTTGGTGGCATAAACTTGTGCACTAGGAGTTTATGGAAAACTAGTTGGATGGATTTAGAACAGACCAACCAATAGATGCCAGAGAATAGCAGTCAGTGCATTACGCTCGAGGTAGTGGAGTGCTCCTGGGTTCAGTTATAGGTCCGTTATTATGTGTATAATTTACCTCAGCGACATAAATGCGGACATCGTCAGTCGAACTGCAAATTTGTGAATGATTCAAAGCTAGGAGGTAGTGAATCGTCACTCAAGAGGGAAGAGCTACATAGAGACATGGTATAATTCTCCTCTACATCTACACGTAGAATATGCTGTGAAGTTCTGGTTAACAATCAGGAAGAAGGGTACCCCAAAGTTTGAGAAAGTCCAGGTACGGCTGCTAAAATGATTCCATCCATCAGGCACACAGAGTATCAGAGAAAGGTACACATACTGTATCTCCTATTATTAGAAACCAAGAAGCGGTGCCAAGGTACAGCAAACCCGTCCCCGGCAGTCATTTTAGTGCTGACGTATAAACAACAGTATATCTAGTCAAAGATGTCACATATCAAATGTGGAGTAAATCGGATAAAAAATTGACGATTTTATGCCTATTCGAAATTTTATGCCCAACCCACCTGACACTGATCCCCCTACAGCTAACTGGGGGGTGACCCCCCTGATGTAATGAGGCATGTTCTAGGATGCAAATTTGAAAGATGCACCTTCAGATTTTGGTTTCATGTCGATATGACGAATTTGAAAGGATTTATGGCGAAAGAACTGAATTTACGCATCCCCGTTTTTTTTTAACTTGTTTGGGGCCTACAGCCTGGGTCTCGGCCCATTTCGGCCCATAATTTAATCAGGTGATCAGAAGGTATAGCCCATCATCCCTGTAATTTTAGTCAAAATCACACCACTAGTTTTCGCATAAGTTGTTAACAGGCAGACAGTCAGACAAACAAATCTAGTGAAAATAATACCCGTCCCCGAGCCCCTCCGGGGCGGGGACAGGTAATAAGCGTTTGTGCAGGCAGCTAATTCAGGTTTTCAGAATCCTTTATGGATCTGAAAATGGCGACTACCGGCTCATATTTAGCTTAAGTACCAATTTGGCAAAGAATCATGGCCGGAAGCTTGATCTGAGGCGATTTTGCCATGATACATTAGGTAATGTCTTCGTGTAAAAGACCTGTAATACCTAAAATCAGGTAGAGGCAAAGGTAGTTGACAATTTCACGATAAAGAAGTGCGAGACACAGTTGGACAAATTTGAATAGCCCTAATACTGTATAGTGATATGTTGAAGGTTTCCTCCCTTCCTGTAAAATATCTTAGCCCAACCTTTACCCCCTCAGTTAGCTGCACTTCCTTTTCCGTGCCTGTGCTGCGGGTTGGTGACGTGGGTGGGGAGAGCCATCATCGTTAGTATACTGTTATTCATTGTTAGTGTTGCATCGTGTAGCTGGTCATTATTGGTACCTCCTCGGTATGGATCGTAAGACATTTTGAAGCACTATTTCTCTCTCTCTCTCTCTCTCTCTCTCTCTCTCTCTCTCTCTCTCTCTCTCTCTCTCTCTCTCTCTCTCTCTCTCTCTCTCTCTCTCTCTCTCTCTCCATATGCATGATGCAATGATGAAGGCCGTGAACCAACTAGCTGTTTCTTCTTAGATGCTGGGATGTTGTTGTTAGTCCTCTTTGACCCAGCTTATAATGATTTCACTATAAGTTTAGGAAAATCAGCACTTTTTTTGTATTCATCTGTCTGTCTACAAACCTCTCTGTTTGTTTGTCCAAATCAGTAACACCCTTTATTCCCATGACACAAAGTCCATAACTTGCGTCGACCTTATTCTGCGCAACTTTAAACTGTTACCCCACATTTCCTCTCTAATATCACTGCTTCAAGGTACCTAAAAAGCTAAGGAAAATTGTCTGGTGCTAGCTGGAATAGAATAATTGAGTTCTCCTCCTCCCCAGTGAGAGGGTTAATGGTGTCAGTAACAACATTCCTGGTCACCTATGAAACATTTTCAAGTTAGTAAAGTCGTCTGGCGGTACCTAGAGAAATTCGAGAGAAGACACGACCTTGGGTGTTAATGACCGTTTCTAGCCCAGGACACACCACCCTCCCTCATAGCACACCTTGACAAACCCCCCCACTTCGGTGGTCTTGTAACTGATCTGATTTTTTTTTTCAATCTGCCAATATATATTTACGACACCAGTTTAAATACCGAACAATGACTGGGTTAACGTTGAGGTTCCACAGTTGCAGAAATTGATACCATCTGTTTTCAGGTTATACGTTCAGGCTCTCTTATTACCTTCACATTTTTCTCTTCGGACTTTTAACTTCACACTTTCCTCCAAGGTTTTTTATTTTCAGGTTTTGCCCTATAAACTTTCTCCTGAGTTTACAGTTTGCCCGCCAACTCTTTTAATTACACTCGCACTTTGTTCATGCGGTTTCTAATGCCTTGGCAAATTACCCTTCAAAGATTACCTTCACTATTTTCCCATAATAACCTATTTTCTTCACATTATGCCATTCAAACTTCTCTTACCTTCACAAACTTCTATTACTTTCTCACACATTGCCCTTCAGACCTTCTGTTACGATCATACCTTTAGGATTTGTCCCACAGACTTTACCCATCAAACTTCTATTACCTTCACACTTGTGCTTCAGACCATGCATGATTGACTATGGTGACTTCGTACCCCATGCCCTTAAGACCAGCGAGAACCCAACCCTCTACACCCTGGGCCAGAAGCTATGGTTCGATCCCAACCCTATCAACCCATCCGACCCCTATGGCTACCTGCTTGAGAAGGTTCTAGTCAACACTCACGCACTGCTCGTCTCGCGTGACTATCTCATCATCATACAGAACAAGAAGAAGCTCACGAGGGAAACGTACATCATGGAAGAGAAGGTGGGTCAATAATCTATTGCATTTCTTCTAACCTGACGAAGATCACTAACCATAACCCCTTTCAGCTTAACTGAAGGCCAAGTGTTGTCATATTGGAGGATGGATTTGACTGGTAACCAAAAAGATTCACTCTTACCTCATGACTAAGACTCACTGACTTCATGTAACTTTGGGGTACTCAGGTTATGACAGGGCCCATTTCTGTAATAAAAAAATAAAAAAAATCCCATCAGAACGACGAAGAGTTTCTATTTTCTTCTTGCTACTCCAAGATAGTTTAATTCAGCTCAGGACAGTAAGAGACAATCTCTGTTATCCCTTGGCATGACAACAATGCAGGTACAGTCTAGTTTTGCTGTATGATTGATTGTTTTGCGATCATTATGATTATTAAGGAAAAAAAATATTCTGGAGAAGGCTAATCGCCTGCCAAAATATGTTGTTCGCTGAAGTATAAGTTACTGCCAAACCAAATTCGAAGATGAGATATTTTGACAACAGATACATTCACACACACAGACACACACCAACAAAATTATATCGTCATGTCTTGCTATAAACGCGCGATAAAAATTTGCAAAACTACAGAATTTATTCACCGCGTTTCACAAAAGCCAATTCAGAGTAAAACTATATGGCGGCTAGCATTCGGCCGTCTTTGATCAAATCCTAACCAAAAGTAATAAGCTTCTGCTTATCCACATAGTTGCTGTTTCTTAAAGGTTAGGTGATAACAACTTTTCAAGATATTTTGGGAACAGATACATATGTTGATACAGGTAGCCGAGGGGTTTAATTTGATGGAGAGAGATATTGTTGGTGTACTGTAGATTATTTGTCTGCCACTAGTGTCGGTAGTATAAAGTAGGGAAGTTTTTAGGTAATCAGGTTGATAGGTGAAAACCAGTGTCGATAAAGCTGTGAGGAAATGGATAGCTCGTTGCTACTATACCTCATACCAATTAATCTGGCCAGGCATGTATGGCAACACTGTTCCCGTCGAGATTCTGATTGGCTGGAGGTGTTTGTTCGATTTCGTTGTTGCTTAAACCGATACTCTCTTTTTTGTCAGATGTGATACTGAGTTTGTCGACGATACAATCGTCAAAAGCAATGAGAAATCCGTTATATACTTAACAACAATGAAATTTGCGAAGGAAGATAGAAATATGAGTCAACAAAATATTATAATAGTCCAAGTCAAGGTCAGCATTCGAACAATTCTTTTAAAGCTCCGACACTCGATAATGTAACAGAAAATTAAGGAAACCTGCTTAATGTAAGCGCTGGTGTAACAAACATTTAAATTTTAAGATCAGTCCTTACTGTGATAATAGAGGAGATATAATGAAATAGTTTTCCTTTAGCCTACTTTGATTTTCGCAATTTTTTCAAAGTCCCCTTCCCGCAGAACTCGTCTTTTCATAAGAATTTTTAATTATTCAGAGTTGTGGCACGATTTAAGGATGCGGACTGATCTTAAAATATAAGTGTGTTAAACCAGCGCTTAGATTAAGCAGGTTTCCTTAATTTTCTGTTACATTATCGAGTGTCGGAGATTTAAAGGAATTGTTCGAATGCTGACCTTGACTTGGACTGTTATAATACTTTGTTGACTCATATTTCTATCTTCCTACGCAAATTTCATTGTTGTAAAGTATTAACGGATTTCTTATTGCTTTTGAGACTGTATTGTCGACAAACTCAGTATCATATCTGATAACAAAGAGAGTATCGGTTTAAGCAACAACGAAATCGAACAAACACCTCCAGCCAATCAGAATCTCGGCTGGAACAGTGTTGCCATACATGCCTGGCCAGATTAATTGGTATGAGTTATAGTGTTGATAACATTACTTTCAGTGGTGGGGAGAGAGATCGTTGATGTATCGTAGTTTTACGGCTGCCTCTCTATCACAAGTGGAGAGTAACGTGGGCTGCTGCCATTAAGATGGTGGCACATCGAGTACAGTGAACAGATAGGTATCTATTTCATTTTCCCCCCTGTGTATTCTTTTACCTTAAGTGAGGTGAGTTATATGCACTCATGGGTTATGGAGTTTGTTGTACACAGTTATATCGAAATGTTATTGACAGTGTAACGTAAAGTGATGGCACTCCTCCTAGTTGACCCTATCTCCTGCCTTCTGCCCTCAATTGTACCCTTGGGTTCTCTGACTATGCTTTTCGAAATCTGAGAATACATACGACTCAGTGGGGATGTAGTTCTGGTAGATTTCCATGGGCAGTATCGATGACGTCAGATAACTGGCTCAAGCTGGTTAACCTGCTTGTATGGCCTAAACTAAAAAGAAATTGTTTGAGATACATTATGTTAAGACATTCTTGATGGTCCGGGGCAACAGGATTGTTGATATACACCATGTGGATTGACATTCCTAGTGAGAAGCTGTGTATGTCTCCAGCAGACACTACATACTGCACATTGATAAATAAGACTTATACTAGTGCCTACAATCATTACATATCTTAACCATTACATCTGACATATTAACACTTATTTATTAAGGCCTATATATATTGCTCGGTCACACTGAACTGTTGTACCAACAAATTCCAATCAAGTCGTCAGATAATTAAGTTATACAGTACATAGAGATATGCTGTCTACCTAATTGTCAAACAACTCATGTTAAAGGAAATACATGGTGTTTGTTATAATATTTTTAAATTGAATGTTGTAACAATTGTAGAAACACAGTAACATTTTAGTAACATAACTATAACATATAACTGTATATGTATTATACAGTGTGTGTGTATATATATATATATATATATATATATATATATATATATATATATATATATATATATATATATATATATATATATATATATATTGTTACGGAACAGAGAAAGATGATGTACACTTTAAGTGAGAATACTAAAAATCACTACTGTCCCGTAAAGTTCCAGGTTCAAAACAAAAGAGTTAGGTAAAATTACAAGTTAAAGTTTAATGCTCAAACTAACAACAAAACATTCAGGACTCATAAGGATAATGTAATGGCAAAAAAAAACAGGTTAAATATATGGTTAACTGCAATAGCCTCTATTAACACAAAATTAGCATGAGTAAATTTATCTAAGACAGCCCTGTTAAAATGAAAACACACTGGGTAATGCTCAGTTACTGCAAGATAAATTATTACAGAAACAAACTATTATTAATGATGACTGACGTAAAGAACCTTTACATAAATTACAAAAACTTCACTAGGCCTACAAATTAAACTTATGCTACACAGTACAAGAAAAAATGCAATAACAGTTATACTCAAATTACACAGCTGCTAGATGGTTGGAAACTTCCTGAGTACTCACAATAATAACTGTACAGGGGAGGACAGAGATGTGAACAAAATGAGGAGTAGATCTAAGTGGCAATGATGCAGAGACTGAGCTCATTATATAGGGGCCAGCAGAGCTTGATACAACTTGTAAGAAGGACGCGCAAATGAAGCCATGGGGACAAAGAGCTGAAAATCCAGCACTGAACAACAGAAAGGACGACTTACTCTACTATAACGGTAGAAGGGGGGGAGTGAGGCAGAACACGCTCGTGATCAAACATGCAGCATACTGAACGTTAGAATTACACAAAGGATGATGAAATCATAGGCTATGTAACAATATATATATATTGTGTGTGTGTGTGTGTGTGTGTAAATATTTATACTGTTACATCCCCGTCCCACACTGCCACAGGCTTCAACAGCAGCAGTTCGATATAGGAAGGACATTGCCAGTAAAGTGTTCTTCTTATGGTCAGCCTTTCGGTGTACAACAACGAGATCAGCTCAAGCGTTGTATATAAACACTGGCTTCTTAAGTTCGCTGTCTTTATTTTCGAAATACAGTAGTTACACTTATTAATGCTTGCCAACTTCACTTCACTGTTTTCACAAGTACCGGAGCTGTACAATCTGCACTGACACTGAACTAAACTCAAACTGAACTAGGTTCGTTCGTTCGTTGAAAGATTTCCTGCACCTATAGTGCAGGCTGGGCCATACACTGGCCCAATCAGTGCGGTGTGGACTGACTTAAAATACTGTAAGGGGGAAGACAGGACCTGGGGACTGCCCAGCACACACGCCCTGTCTTCTGGCTGGCTTTGTGGTGCGTATGCTGCCCTAGGCATTTCCACCTCCTTAAATAGCCTCCCCTTCATCTCCAACATTCTAGGACATGTTGGTACCTGACCTTAGCAACAACAGTTACCAAATCGGAGACATCTAAAACATGCCAGAGTTTTCTTACATTACATAACACTGTAAATGCTTTAGCATACAAATTGAAATAAAATTACATAATTTAACAGTCATATAAGTAAAAATATTATAGAGAAACAGAGCATAAAATTTAATCCATAACTATACAAAATAACTCTACTCACAATTGCAGGCTAACTGGCAACTCTGACACGTAACAGACACTGTGAAACCACTGGGAACCCTCCATTAGTACTTAAGTAGCAAATCTCGCTTCTCAACATTACCCTCTCCCTAGTCCTTTGATCATCTGGACAAAACTACACAATGTGTACAAACACAATCCTTAATCCAAACTAAACATTTAATTATACACAAAATAATCCTTCAGCTTATCAGGTCTTCTCCTATTCTATTTCTGACGATGTCTCTGCTCCTTCACACAGTCCACTCCTACAATGTCTTGGTCCTCTTTTTGATTCACTTCCCTCGGGAAACTGTCACCATCCCCTTGTACTTCAGGCTCCTTGGTCCTCCTCAACATCCTCGGCTGGGGGTGAGCACAGTTCCTTGGAGTCGTCCCAGCTGTACTGTCCTGGCCCATGGTACTGCCACAGACATTTCACGTGTACCACCTTTGGGTGAGATTTCCTACCTCCCCGAATCCAGCACGTTACGTCTGATAGGCAGCTCAACACAGTGTGAGGCCTGTCCCATGAGCTCTGTGGCTCCGGTGATTGTCCCTTCTTCCTCTGAGGATTGTATAACCAAATTTTGTCACCATCCTTGAAGCTCACTTCACTTGCCTTGGCATCATATGTTTATTTCATCACCTCTCCTGAAAATTTAGGGGCTCCTCATACTTGATGATGTACCTCAGCCAGCCTTTCCTGAAGATGCTTCGCACAGCTGGAGCTATCTGTATGCAGCTCTTCACCAGGTGGTTTTCCCATCAACAAGTCAACGGGTAAATATAACTCATGGCCCAGCATCAGTTTTCCAGGGGTATAGCCTGTAGATTCGAGGAATGCAGACCGATATGACATCAGAAACACAGGTAAATTATGGTCCCATCCTGTTTCTCCCTCTAAGCTGGACTTGGCCAGTTCTTGTCAGCTGAATTTCTCCACCCTGACTGTGGCCTTAGTGGGGTCATCCTGGTCTTCTTCATGCCCAGTAACATGCAGCATTCATGGAACACAGCATACTCGAAGTTTCTACCCTGGTCTGAATGTAGCTCTTGTGGCATCCCAAAACGACAGAAAAACTGGCCAATTAACACCTGAGCAACAGTTGCAGCCTTTTGATTGGGGATGGCATAGGCTTCTGGCCACTTTGTGAAGTAGTCCATGGTGACACATATATACCAGATTCCTCTTTCAGTGAGTGGCAGAGGTCCAGCAATGTCCACCGCAACTCTTTTCCATTGGTGCACCCACTTGGTACAGCTGGAGAGGGGTGAAACCACGTTTCCTGGGTCCCTTCCTGGCACAATATACATCACAGGCCAGACACCACTCTACAACATCCTGATGCATGTCAGTCCAGTAGAACCTCTGTTGCAGCCAGGTTAAAGTTTTCTTCACTCCCACATGCCCACTAGTTATCTGGTTATGAGACTCATCCAAGGTCCCAGACATTTTGTTTGGAAACACCAGTTGCCAATACTTGCCGAGGCCATCACGTGTCTCCCAATGATGCTCCAGTAGTCCGTTGTTCAAACGAAGAAGGTCCCACTGACTCCAGTAGCTCTTGGTTGAAGGGCTGAACCTGGAAACCTCTTCTCAAGGTGGTCGCACTGTACTTCACTGCAGCCACTCTAGCACTGGTTGTAAATCTCCATCCTCCATCTGCATATTCTGCATATTCTTCAGCGGTGGCTGAATCGGTAGAGAGGCGGCCTGCAGTCCTGATGGACCCAGGTTCGAATCCCGGCTGGGGCAGGGAACAGTTTAAGGATTTGAATTTCATAAAAGCACACTTTCCTGATCTACCAGATGACCCGCCGACATGTCATAAAAGTACCCCCGCTAATACCAATACACCAGTCCTGTATGAGACAGCCCTAGCATGTATTCAATATGGACGGTGGGTGTTAGCGCCGAAGTGGTGACATGTGGAGGTGTAGGAGGACTACTGGGCCTTGGGATAGGCTACTGCCCCCGAGATATAGGCCATGAAGCCTTTGCCCAGAGTCGGACACATAAAAAAAAAAAAAAAAAAAAAAAGACACTGGCCTTCGTCACCGCAGTATGGCTAAATTTCTTGCTATGATCTTTTTTTTTACTACACTGCCGGCACTCTTGGTCACAAGTCCGACATTTCAGACTGTCAGCATTGCCATGTACCCACCGAGGACGATGCTGCACCTCACAGTTGTGCTGGTCCAGCTTCCTGAGCTAGCATGTCAGTTATCCTTCCAGATTCTATAATGTCTTCAGCCACTTGAGAGGTAGGATCCATGCAAGTAGAAATGGAAGAAATACAGGCTATTCATCACTGCCAAGAGCTCCATACAGGTCACACAGTAGCTCCACTCTGATAGGCTGAGCTTCTTGCTGTAATACTCTTTTTCGTCGTTCTTCTGTGACAGGACTCCACCAGTACCATGGTCACTAGCATCACAGTCCACGATAAATGGCTGACTCTGATCTGGGCACAGCAATACTGAAGAGCTTGCCAATGCATGCTTGAGCTCATTGAAGGCCTTCTGAGTCACTGTAGTACACATAAACTTCTGTTTCTTCCCCAACGTGTGTAGAGGTGCAGCTATCGTGGCAAGGTCCTTAATAAAACGCTGGTAGTAGGTACACAAACCCAGGAAACTCTGTACTCTGTAACAAAAGTTAGAACTGGCCAGTTCTTCACAGCTGCCATCTCCGGATCAGCATGATGCCACCCTCGCGTACAGTGTGTCCCAGGTACTTCACTTCCTTCTGAAACAAATAGCACTTCTTGGGGATCAGCCTGAAGTGCGCTGCTCAGATCCTGCAGAACATCTCCGATAGCCTCTCCAATTCCTGGCAGAAAGGCCATCCATACACAATTACATCTTCAAGAGCCATCTGCCAGTGCAGGACTTCCAGTACTCGATTCATGAGACACTCATAAGTAGCTGGGGCATTGCATTGTCTAAATGGCATCACTGTAAACTGCCATAAACCCCACCCATACGAAACGGCTGTTTTCTCCTTGTCCCTCTCTGCAACCTCGACCTGATGATATCCTGCCTTCATGTCTCGGGTGGAGAACCACTTGGCACCTGAAAGAGCATCCAGGGTGTCATCAATTCTTGGCAAAGGCTATGCATCCTTCACTGTCACTTCCTTCAGTGCTCAATAATCTACACAACACATTACTGAGCCATCCTTTTTCCTTACAAGAACCAACTGCTGGACTTTTCTATCACTCCTTGACTTTGGGGATTCTCCATCACCTTCTCAATTTCTTGCCACTGAGCTGGCGGCATCCTCCGAGCTGGCTGTTTCAATGGGCGGTGATCCCCGGTGTCGATTCAATACTTCATAAGATCAGTGCGCCTATGGTCTAGGTCTCCCGTGGAAAAGACATCAGCAAACTTCGTCAGCAGCTGCCTCAACTCCAGGACTTGTGAGTCATCCAGGCATTGGCAACTCCTTGAAAATAGGTCTTGCAAGTGGTCTGGCAGTTACCCATCTACTTTGACTATACTCCTGTTACAGGCCTTCCTCTGATGCCAATTAGGGTCCATTGCCTGGCACAGTCCAACAATTTCTCCCTCATTGATCTTCTGTGTCTCACAGGAGATAATGGCCACCACAACTGGCACTAAACCTGTGACTGTTTCCACCAAAGTTCTCCCCACCATCACTCCGACCTTCGCCTTGCACCATACATCAGGCTCCACTAACCCTAGACAGCTGTCAAAAGAGCCACTCACCTTGCACTGGAGCAATAGGCCTGATTTAGGGGGTATCACTGCAGTGTGGTGCACCCTTGCCTCATCACCAAAACTGGTAGGCCTACTTCTCACTGCCGTGACGGGAACCAACTTTCGTTGAACATTCAGCTTCGTGGAGCAGAAGTCCAGTTCACATCCCATGGACATCAGATGGTCCACTACCAGGAAGGAAAGGATCCTCCATCTCGGCTACACTGGAAGTGTAGCCTCTTGCCCTGCCACTTCAGTTCAGACATCCAAGGGTCCTCTCAGTTTTGCGTGGTGGCCAGTTACGCCACACAACTGTCCTGATGACTCAGGCAGATACCGATGATGTAACACATCAGGCCTCGCAAAGTCCGCTCTGAGGCTGAATCAATCACCAGGGAACACTTCTTGCCATCTATTCTTTCATCTACTCTCACAGTGTCATTTTCTCAGTGGTGGGGCTACTTCGTAAAAGCCGGCTGGTAGTTGCCCCTTAACACCAGCTTCCAATAGTTTTCCGCTTTTTTCTGGTCTTCTGCAGCCTTCTTCTTATCCTCTTTTTTCTTCTTTGGACACTCAGAACTGAAGTATTCCACTTTACAACATGTCCAACACTCTTTTGTTACAATTGTAGATTTTCTTGGACTGCTCTGTTCTTGCTCTTTCCATTTGTAACAATCCTCCTTCTTCCCGCAGAACCAGTAACCTCCTCTAGTCTTCTCCTGTTCCCTCTTCCACTTGTAGCAGTCCTCTTTCCTATGTCTTGGCTCTTCACAGTACCAAGAACTTCCTTCAAATTATTCCACTTCATGCACCTACTCCTTTCTTGCCTTGAATCCTGTTTACGACTTGCCCAAAAAGTGGACGTATTGGACCTAATGTAGGACTCAAATTCTAGAGCCCTGACTAGTACTTCTTGCATGCTTCTGCATTGTGACTGCTTCACTTGCACTTTCGACTCCGCACAATCAAGAGCATTGATGAACTGATCCCTCGGAAGACTAGCCGACAGTTTTGGTGCTGCTCCAGGGCATGCCTTGTATGCCATACTCTCCAAGTCATGAGCAAGCTGCTTTTTTTTTTTTTTATGCGAGCAAGAAGGAACCAAAGGCCGTGGGACTAATATTATTGTTCCCTCCAAGAGAAAAACAAAATATAAGAGAGAGCCAAATTCAAGATCCGATCATTTTGAGATGCCTAGACACACTGCGTTAGAAAGACTGGAGATCTTAGGAAGTAGGAAATACAGACAGAGGAAGACAGTTCCGGAGTTGACCTGTTGCATAAATGAAGGACTGGGAGTAACAGTTAACTCTTGCATTAGAGAGCTGGACAGAAATGGGATGAGACTTTGTTGCTAGACGGGTGCTATGCACCCGTCGTACAGGTGGAGCGATGCAGGCAGACAGTTCAGAGGAGCAGTGACCATGGAAGTATCGATAGAAAAGAGATAAAGATGCAACAGTGCAGCGAAGAGACAGAGGTTGAAGGGAGCCAGTAAGAGGAGGAGAGTTGATAAAACAAAAAGCCTTTGACTCCATCCTATTGAGAAGAGCTGTATGTGGGGAGCCTCCCCACACATGAGGGTTGTACTCTAAACAGGGGCGAATAAAACCCGTGTATAAAGTCAACAATTGTGCAGGGGTAAAGAAGGTACGGAGTTGGCTTAACACACCCGATCTCTTGGAAGCAGATTTTACAAGAGATGCAATATGATCTTTCCAAGATAAGTCCCGAGTGAATGAAACCCCAAGCATGTTCAAGGATGATGCAGGATTGAGCTGGATATTATTGAACATTAGTAGGTAGTCCTGTGGAAGATTGTGTTGGATTGATAGGTGTAAAAACTGAGTTTTTGATTCATTAAAAACATTAAGATTATTTTTACCCAAGTCAGAGATACAAGCCAAGTCAGATATTAGGTGTGCCATTGCCTCATTCCTTGTTTGTTGAAGTAACTGCTTGTGATGGACGTTGCAGGAACCAAATGGAAAGGTGAAGGGTGGAATCATCAGTGTACGAGTGGATAGCGTTAGATGTACAGTTTAGAAGGTCATTGATGAATAAAAGGAAGAGAGTTGGTGATAGGACAGAGCCCTGAGGAACACCACTGTTGATAGCTCTGGGAGAAGAACGATGGCCGTCTACAATAGCAGCTATAGAATGACCAGAAAGGAAGCTATAGATAAAGGCACAGATAGAAGGATAGAAACCATTAGAGGGTAATTTGGAAATTAAAGATTTTTGCCAGACTCGATCGAAAGCCTTTGAGATGTCAAGTGCAATGGCAAAGCTTTCTCCAAAGTCCGGAAAGGAGGATGACCAGGAGTCTGAAAGGTAGGTCAGAAGATCGCCAGTGGAGCGCCCCTGAGGGAACCCATACCGACGATCAGAAAGAAGGTTGTGATAGGAAAGATGCTTTAAAATTATTCTGTTAAGAATTGACTCGAAAACTTTTGAGACACAGGATGTTAAAGCAATTGGACGATAGTTAGAGGGCTGCGAATGGTCACCCTTCTTTGGGACTGGCTGAATGAGAGCAAACTTCCAGCAAGAAGGAAAGGTACAACTTGACAGACAAAGGAGAGTTTACCGAGGCAGGGTGTAAGCAGTGAAGCACAGTTCTTGAGGACAACAGGAGGGACTCCATCAGGCCCTTATGCCATGTTAGTATTGAAGCCAGTGTTTGCAGAAAATACATCAGCTGAAGAAATTTTAATGTCAGCCATGAGAAAGTCTGAAGGGGAAAGTGATGGAGGAATAGTGCCGGAATTGTCTAAGGTGGAACTGGAGGAGAAAGTCTGAGCGAAGAGATCTGCTTTATCAGTAAAAGAAATAGCTACAGATCCATCAGTATAGAAAAGAGGAGGGAAGGATGATGAGGTAAAGTTGTTAGAAAGGTTTTTGGCAAGGTGCCAGAAGGAGCGGGAAGAATTCGAGTTGGAAAGTTGAGAGCATCTAGTATGGATGAAATTATTTTTAGCAGAGTGAAGAACAGCCTTAGCACGATTCCAGGCAGAAACATAAACAAGATGTGATTCAGGGGTGGGTTGGCTCCGGTACCTTTTATAGGCCCTCTCCTTGTTGCGGACAGCATTAGAACAAGCGTGATTAAACCAAGGCTTTCTTGCATTAGTCAAAGGATATGAGAGGGGAATGTATGCTTCCATGCCCGAGAGAATAACCTCTGTAATGTGCAAGGCACACTCAGATGGCTCCTGGCCATGGAAGCAATAATCATTCCACGGAAAATCAAAGAAGTACTGCCTGAGGGCCTCCCAGTCTGCAGCTTCAAAGTGCCACAGACAACGTTTCTTTGGAGTGATAGGACAGGTCAAGGTAATAAGGTTGTGATCGGAGGAGCCCAACGGAAAGGAAAGTTTAACAGTGTAAGCAGAAGGATTAGTTGTAAGTAAGAGGTCAAGTATGTTGGAGCTGTCTCCAAGGCTGTCAGGGATACAGGTAGGGTGCTGTAGGAGGTGCTCTAGGTCATTTAGGATAGAAAAGATGTAGGCTTGTTTACCAGGTGGATCAGTGAGAGGAGAGGAGAGCCAAAGGTGGTGGTGAACATTGAAATCTCCTAGAACGGAAATTTCAGAGAAAGGAGAAATGGATAGAATGTGTTCCATCGTAGAAATAAGATACTTGAAGAATTTTTCATATTCAGTAGAATTAGGAGATAAGTAAACAGTGCACATATATTTAGTCGGAGAATGACAAGAAAGTCGAAGCCAGAGAGTAGAGAACTGAGAAGAATCAAGTTCAGGAACACGAGAGCAAGATAAATCGTTGTGTACATATACACAACAGCCACCTTTGGCTTTGAAATGAGTAAAGAGAAAGTAGGAGGAAACCGAAAAGGGTTTGCTGTCAGTTACCTCAGACAGCTGAGTCTCTGTCAAGAAGAGAGGGTGAGGTTTTGAGGAGAAGTGATGTTCGACTGAGAGAAAGTTAGAAGAAAGGCAGCGAATGTTGCAGAAATGAAGAAGGAGTGAGTCAGACAGTGGTTTTGGATGATCATGTGAGGAAGGTTGTCTTAATACTGCTTCTAGAGTCCTAAGTGGACCTGATATTATCTGCAGCATGACTTGTAGGTCGTTCAGTACTTCCAAACTAATTTCGGTACTCACTATGTCCTGCACAATAGCCATTGAGGCGGTTGTGATCAGGCACCCATGTGTAACTACATGTTGAGGGTGTAAGTGAGGAGATCCTCTTGTTACTTTGAATGGGAGGATCCATGGAATAATTCGCCTCATCTTTACCTACCGAAAAAATAACTTTATTAGATGGCTAATCCACTGCTGTTAGCAAGTTATGCTAAGGGTGATGACAGTGATGATGAACACTACAGTTATCTCGACTTGTTCAACGTATTACCCATAAAAGGAGTCTAAATCGCTTCCTAAGTCATGCAAAGTCCTTGTTATGATGAGAGCTGTTTTGGTTGCACCTATGTTTGTTTGGCATGCGACCGCAGTTTATTCTGGTATCTGCTGATTTCTTCTGGTTTATTTTCATTGCATGTACTAGGCTTTTCGGTCGTATCCGATGTTTTATAACTGCAAGCTAAATTTCTAGAAACCTTTTTTAAATGATCAATATGAATTTGTTTTTCCTCGTCACTTGATACTGACTTAATCAATACCTTATTGGTTGTCCGCCTTCAAACTTCGGTGGTATTTTATTGTCTCTAGTGTGAATGATGCCGTAGACAGTATCACCTATGTTAATATTTGATACTTTTACCTTCTAATTAAATGATTCCATTATTTCTTCCTGGGACATCGTTAATTGTTTCTTTAACATTGTGTGTATCTCTTGGACTTCACGTAAAAGAAGTTCAGGATAATCTTCATAATTGTATATAGGCATTTGCTTGCCTTCTAGTACCTTGTATGGGAGACGTTTATCTGCAACATATATAATAAAATGTGTCTGCTATAGACCTGTTAATTGCACAATTAATTGATGCTTCAACTCTGGGGGGTCCAATCATCCCAGTTTGCATTATTCTCATTGAGAATGTACAGTAGTACATGTAATACTTTTTTATTCTGTCTCTCCACCGATTTACTGGAAGCTGGATGGTAGGCTAAGACATTAACTTTCTTTATACTGTATTGTTTACATATTTCTTTCAAAATTTCGGAGTTAAATTCACCACCATTGTCACTTATCAGCACCTTTGGTGTGGTGGACCTACAGATAACATGATCAATGATTACCCGCGTGATATTTTCTGCTGTTTTATCCTTAAATCACATATCGTGAGAAATGATCAGTAGCAACGAAAAGATACTGGTTGTGAATGGTAGTTAAGGGTTGCTTAACTAAATCAACCGTGACAACATCCCACGGTTGGTTAGGCACAGAATATTTTCCTATAGGTTCAGGTGTTAACGTGTAACCTACGTGTCTTGCACATGACTCGCATCCGTCAATGTGATCGTGTATGTCTTTGCATAACGATGGCCAAAAATATGACATCCGGGCCTGCCTTACTATCCTATCTTTGCAGGATGCCCAGCATATGGATTATCATGTATTATCCTAAAATGTGAGGTATTAATGTACTAAGAATAACTAACTACCAAATATATCTTCTTTGACTTGGTTGTCCTGGATTTACCTCTATAAGATACTGTTTACTACAGTGAATTGTTTAAGTGGTACATGTAACCTGGGTAACTGTATCTCGCCTCCCCGATTCGAGATGACCATACTGGGTCCTGTCTCTGTGCCTGTGAGATACCTTCATTAGTAGGGACTGCTTCACCATTGCTGGAGAGTGATTCCCTTAGACTTATTGTAGCGACATTGGCTGATGGAATCGCCTATTAGCCGCTAAGCTTGCCTTATCTTTTGTGTAGTGAATATTTCCACTGTAATTCTGGATTGTACATTTCCATCGTGCTCTCCTCCCATAGAGGAGTTTTTCTTGGATCATGCCCAAGAGACGCTTATGATCCATATACAGTTGAATTTCGTAACTATATAATTAGATCAGTTGAATTTCGTAACTATATAATTAGATCTTGAAATTTTTATAATGCAAATATTACTGCTACAGCTTCTAAGTCTGTAGTGCAATAACTTTTCTCTGCTACTTTTGTTTGTCTACTTGCAAATGCAGTTGGCTGGTATTTCCCATATGTATCTTCTTGCATCAATACAGCACATAAGCCTTTTAGGGAGGCATCTGTGCAAATTATGAATGGTTTATTATAATTTGGATATGCCATGTAAGGTGCACATGTAAGTTTATCTTTTAAATAATAAAATGCTAACGTTTATTCCTCTCCCCACTGAAATACAGCTTGTTTTTTCAGTGGTTGGAATAATGGTTCTGCTATATGAGAAAATCCCTGTATGAAAGCTCTGTAATATCCTGCTAGTCCTAAAAATTGTTGTAGTTCATCCACATTTGTGAATTCATGGAAATCCCTTACTGCATTTATTTTCTCGTCTGAGGTGTGGATACCCTCTGCATCAAGCCTATGGCCTAGGAATATAATTTCCATAAAGCAAAATTTGCATTTAGGCAGCTTAATTTTTAATCCAGCATTGGCTAGCATGTTTAGGAGTTTGTCTGATTTCTGTAGAAGCTCTTCTGTTGACTTTGTTGCAGTTATGATGTCATCCAGATAAACGAAAATGCCATCACCCAGCATGACTGATAACACACTGTTATTAACTGTTGGAATGTGCATGGGGCAGTGCGAAGTCCCATCACCATCCTTCAGTATTGAATATGACCATTATTTGTAGAGAATGCTGTGTATTTGCGTGATTCTTCGTCTAACTATTTGGTAATAGCCACTGAGTAAATTGACTGTTGAAAAGACGATATTTTCTGATCCAGTATTGTGTAAGACATCACTTAACAATGGCATGGGAATATGGTCTGTGATAGTTTCTTGATTAAGTATGCGATAATCAACAACTGCCAGCATTTCCCCGTTTTGTTTAGGTACAAAGAAAAGTGGTACATTCCATGGGGACACTGAAGGCTCAGTGATATCCAGACTTAACATTTCATCCACATATTGTTTTGCCAAAGCACATTGTGAATGTGCAACTCCGTAAGCTGTCACGTAGAGAGGCTGTGTATCATGCTTTACCTTATGTGTTGTATTAAGATTATTACAGCCTAATTTTTCACCAGGTAATGCGACAGTCTGTCGATATTTCAGAAGTAAATCCAGTAGATCGTTTTCTACATTAGAATTCTCAGAGCAAATCAAATGCTCTTTTTTGCACTCTCTCTCTCGGATGAGTTTACTTTGCTCAGTGCTCCAGCCATTGTCATTTCACGTAGTATAGGAGCTAGGCAAGTCTCTGTGTTGATATACAAGTGAGTTTCTCAACCTTCACATCTCCATTCATGGTGTCAGCTAAAAAGTCAGTAGTCTCACCCTTGTCATTTACCCAATTCAGAGCGCTTTCTATCAAAATGTCATTTATTCTAGTAGTCTCTTGTAATGCAATGACATTACAATTTCTCAATTTACTCTTTATTGTGACTTTCATAAAAGTTCTTCGTGGTATAGTCATATTATAGTTACTGCTAGCTGGGTGAATGAGTGAGCCTGGGTAGCGTTGTGCGTCACTCTGTGCTTGACATTACCTTGATCGAGAGAGTGGAGTGGTAGTGAGGGAGGGCTGGTCTAGGCGCCCGTTTTCTATGGAAATTTGTAAGCTAGACTTTACCTTCTTTGGTTTGTGTTTAATTGCTCTTGTAACTTTAGATTTTCTATAATTGCTGGATATAGTACCCGAAGATGAAATTTCCTCTATGAACTCACTATCGAAGCCAAGTTCATTCAAATGTGACATTAATATTATATTGTGTGCTCTTATAGTGTTTAAGCGAAGCAGCATATTTCCTCTAATTGCTAAATTTTCTGTTATGTAGAAGACAGAAGTGATTGATTTGGTGGTCTTTATGAATTTGATGTCTAACTCAATCATACCAATTACCGGTATTTTTTTTTTTACCATCAGCAGTGTATAAATCTAAGTTAGAATCTTCTAGAAAAGTCACTTTTCTTCCATGCCTAAAAATTCTTACTAACTCATCTAATGTTATTAAGTTCACTGATGAGCCTGAATCCAGAAATAATGAAATCTCTTCATCTTCATAGACAACAGAAACCAAAACGTTTTCATTTTAAAAAATACTCCCTATGTTTACAAGTGTATGTCAGTGTAGACTGTAATTGTTTTTCAATGTGTAGTTGGAAATATTTAAGTGAATGATGAATATTTATCTATCTATCTTTCTATTGCCAGACGCCTTAATCCCGTAAGAGGTGGCCACAAACAAATCGCCTCCACGTCGCCCTGTCCTCCGCCATTTCACTGCCCCGCTTCCAGTTCACACACCGCTCTCTCATATACCCATCCACGCCAACCCTCCATCTCATCCTTGGCCTTCCCTTCCCTCTCCCCCCCTCCACCTCAATCACATACACTTCCTCTTCAGTCTCTCACTCTCCATCCTCTCCACTTGGCCAAACCACCTCAATGAGTTTCTCGTAACGCTTCCTATCGCATCCACATCCACACCGCAACTCTCCTTCACTTCATTTGTCAGTCTGTCTTTCCAGGTAACTCCACATGGTCCTCTCAAATAACTCATTTCCACTGCTCTCACTCTTGACATCTGTCCTTTCAACAAGGTCCAAGCTTCACTTCCATACGTTAGAGTTGGTATCACAGTACTGTCAAGCAGTAACTTTTCCACTTCCATGCTCACTTCCCTGATTCTTATCTTATGATATAGATAGATAGATAGATAGATATATATATATATATATATATATATATATATATATATAAAGAGAGAGAGAGAGAGAGAGAGAGAGAGAGAGAGAATGTATATAGATATATTGATATAGATAGATAGATAGATAGATAGATAGACATATATAGCAATATACAGATAATGAAGGTAATGGAGAGCGTTCTAGAAAGTATGACTGGAGAAAGAGTGAATATTGTTGAGATGAAGTTTGGGTTTGTGCCTGACAAAGGGACCACTGATGCCATATTCATTGTTCGACAGCTTCAGGGAAAATATATACAGTACGAAAGAAAAGGAAACTGTACTTTGTTTTTGTTGATTTGGAGAAGGCCTTTGACAGAGACCCTAGAGAGGTTGTAAGGTGGGCATTGAGAAAGTTTGGGATCGAGGAGTGGCTGGTTAGGGTCTTTATGGCCATGTATGTGGAAGCTCACACCCAGGTAAGCGTGAATGGAGATTTTAATGATGAGTTTTCCGTGAGTGTTGGTGTGCATCAGGGGTCAGTCTTGAGCCCCCTGGTGTTTATCATGGTATCTGAAGCCCTCTCACCTGACTTCAGAGATGGACTCCCATGGGAGATGTTGTGTGCTGATGATTTGGTGTACGTTGCAGAGAATGAAAGGGAGGCTGAGGAAAAATTTAGGAAGTGGAGAGATGGTATAGGGCACAAGGGCTTAAGAGGAAATGTAGATAAAACAAAAGTTATTGTATCCAGGGCTCGGGGTGGTACTGTCAAAGAAGAGGGAGGGTGGCCACGTGCGATTTGTCACAAGGGGCTGTGGGAAATAAGTCAATCTTGTGCAAATCTTGTGATAAGTAGGTGCATAAGAGATGTAGTGGTATTAGAGGTAGACTGTGAGACAATGCTGACTTCACGTGTGCGGTGTGTCGGGGAGAGCATGTGGATATTGCCAGCAATGAAAGGATTGGACTTGCTGGTGCGTCTCTTGAGTGTGTGGAAGAGTTTTTATTTTTTTTTATTTTTTTTTTTTTTGAGACATGTTATATGCTGTATGTGAGGCAGGAGCTAGCTCTCTGGCTAGAGTGAGGAGTGGTTGGAAGAAGTTCAGGGAGCTGTTGCCCCTCCTGACATTGAGAAGGCTGTCCATGCTAAGGGATCTTTGTATGTGGCACGTGTTAGGAGTGTAATGCTGTATGGCAGTGAGACCTGGGCAGAAAAGGAGGAGGATATTCTCAGGCTCAAACGTACAGGACTGGCAATGTTAGGTGGATGCACAGTGCGTCCATGAGTTCAAGGCCTGGGGTGGCTGGGTTTACAATGGAAGAGTTGAGAGGTAGAATAGGACTGGAGTGTATTGGTGGTGATGAGGAGAGGTAGATTGAGATGGTTTGGGCATGTGGAGACGTTGGGGGATGCCTTCCTCTCAACCTTACACCTCTCACATCAGATCCATTTATCTCTTTCACCAATTGCTCGTCATCCATTCTCTCCATATGCCCAAACCATCGCAACACCCTCTGCTCAATTTGATCAGCCATCCCCCGCACAACTCCAGTTCTCCTTCTCACTTCATCATATCTCATATGATCTATAGCATCACTCCACACATACTCCTCAGGCACCTCATCTCCATTACATTCAAACTTTTCCTCTCTGCTACACCCATATTCCATCCTTCAGCCCCATATAATGCAGTCGGTACCACAACACCCTCATACAACCCTCTCTTTACATCCATTCTAAGCGAACTACATCTACACACTTTTTTCATTCCTCCCAGCGCCTTTCCTACTTCCTTCATTCTAAAGTTCACTTCTGCATCTATTTTTCCATCCATAGCATGATGGGGCCCTAAATATTTAAAACACCCTACCTCCTCAAGAAACGCACCATTCAAAACTGTATTCACCCTCCTTCCATCTAACAACCTCGTACACTTCATCACTTTACTCTTATTCTCATTTACTCTCAATTTCCTTCTTTCACACACCCTTCCAAACTCCTCTACCAACAGTCTCAGTCTCTCCTCTGAATCAGCTACCAGTCCAGTATCATCCACAAACAGCAGCTGATTCAGATTCCAGTCTCTACCATCAGCATTCACCAGAATCAAACCTCCGCCTGACACTCTTGCATTTATCTCCCTTACAACACCATCCCTGTAAATATTAAACAACCAAGGCGACGTCACACATCCCTGTCGCAGCCCCACTCTCACGGGAAACCAATCACTCACAGCATTTCCCACTCTTACACACGCTCTACTATTTACATAAAAACTTTTCACTCCATTTTAGCAACCTACCATCAAGTCCATACAATCTTAAAACAGTCCACAAAGCCTCCCTATCAGTTCTATCATACACTTTCTCTAAATCCATGAACCCCCAAAACACATCATTACCTTTCGCTAAATATTTTTCACACACCTGTCTCACAGCAAACACCTGATCCACGCATCCCCTCCCTCTCCTAAAGCCACGCTGTTCATCACCAATCACTCCCTCTGTTCACTCTCTAACTCTGTTGGTTAACACTCTACCATACACCTTACTTACAACACTCAACAGACTTATACCCATAAAGCTAGTACATTCATACTTATCACCCTTGCCTTTATACAATGGAACCACACAAGCACTTGCCCAATCAACTGCCACCATACCTCTCACAAAATACACATTCAGCAATCTTACTAACCACTCAACAATAGTCGCTCCACCACCTTTCAGGTATTCCAGAGCACACCCATCCATACCTGCAGCTTTCCCTGTTTTCATCTTCTCTACTGCCTCCTGCACATCCTCCATTGTGATCAAGGAATCATTCAACACTCCTAACACATTTCTTCCTTCCACCCTTCCATCTGTCACAATCTCAGCAATCTCAGCTTCCCTTTCCTCCTCTACATTTAACTACATATATATATATATATATATATATATATATATATATATATATATATATATATATATATATATATATATATATATATATTTCATTCATAGTGGTAGGTGGGGGACGCCCACCATCCACTCACTCGATGTAGTGCTGCTCCCGGATGTCTGCCCTTTTCTCTCCTACATCCTTCTTTCCTTCCATCCTCTTCTATCTTTCTTTCCTTCAATCTTTCCTCTTCCTTCTGCCTGTGGGTGACTCTACACTGAGTGACAAGCCAAATGGTTTCCTGGACACCAGGAACCATTTCCTACGCTGGGTGGTAACCATATAACCAAATTTTGGCGCCTGGTGGTTTAGTGGGTAATTATTGCGTTCCAATCGGACCGAGCCAGTGAAGGTTTCTATCCAAGGGGTGGTTGGGGTTTATTGATCATGTAATGCCACTCAGGGATGAGTGAGGCTGGTCACTCTCAACTTAAATGTCAGGACCAACTGCCTAGCCCCGGGCTCCTACGCTCCTCATGGGGAAATGTAGGATTGGCTGATGGATGGATGGATGGATGGATTTCATTCATTCATTCATTCATTCATCATCTAGTCCTATGTCGCCCCATGAGGAGTGTAGTGGCCCGGGGTTGGGCAAGTTGGTCCTGACATTTAAGATGAGAGTGACCAGCCTCACTCATCCCTGAGTGGCATTACACGAATAATAAACCCGAACCATCCCCTGGATTTGAACATTAAAATATATATATATATATATATATATATATATATATATATATATATATATATATATATATATACACACACACAGGCAAACCCCAATTTACGATACTCTTAGATGCAACACCCCCGGAAAAGTGATGGCGGTAGAAATACCACCCTACCCTGCCTATCGCAGGCCTAGCCCCGGTTTTGCGATGGGTTCAGATTTTTTTTACCGATTTTAACGATACATTAGACTTATATTTTGTGTTTAGGCTGATTGATAAACTATTTTTAGACTTAGATTAATGTGTTTTAGTCATAGGTGGAGTGAACACTGTCCTTTGGGGTACGGATCCTCGCCCACCAGTCAAGGTATAGTACAAAACAGTGTGGACAGCTAGGTGACTCGACACAGAACATTTCACGTTTGACCAATGAACATCAGACATATCATGGAATACATAACAATAATTTAAAAAATATATTAATAATTATGAATGCCTTAAAGAGTAAATATTTCATGCATGTATGAAAACTGGGACATCGATATAACATGTGTTTACATCCGGGCTGTTCAAGGAAAATGTGGGAAATATTTTACCCCAGAGTAGTTGCGCTCGTAACCTTTGAAAATAGTTGTCCATGTTAAAGGCAGAGGAATTGAATTGACTAATTCAAGCAGTTTCATAACCCAGAGATTACGTTCTCTTTAATAGTTCATATTAATACATTACATGCTACTGCGTTTAACCCTTATGGACAACATTATAAATACATGTAAATACTTAGGAATTTTCCATTGACCTAATTGCGTTTGTGTGTTGGGTATGACGTACCCTCACGTGAGAAGCAAATGAGCGTTTAATACATACTTACACAGATAAAGGGAATGCTTGGCTTTAGTTTAATTAAAACTGAGATTAAATTAAGTTAGATCCACCTTGTAAATTCCATGAAGAAATTTAACTGTTGTTAGCATTGTAATTAATAAATAGTTGGCATCTCTTCAATCCTATGAGGGAGAAAAGACTCACCCTGTTTGCTCAGTCTGTTACCAAAGCCCATTCAAGTTGCACACTGTAAAATATGCACCTAAGGATGCTTGGAAGTCCAGGCAGCTGACCGAAACATCAGGCCCATCGTCATCTGTTGTTCCAACTCTTTCTAGCTAAGTAACCTTTATGATTGTGGCCAAATCTGGAGGGAACTGGCTAGGAGATAAGGAGAATAACTACTGGTGAGTTAGAATATTAAATACATTTAAATCTCCTAAGAGACTTACGTAAATTTACTTTAAGGTCGTGTTTAGACTAATACTTGTCAGATAAAGGATTGTACAAAAATTTCTGACATTTTTTTGGTGCCCCGAGTGAGGATAACAGATGTGTGCTGAGACACTGAACGATTTTAAGGTCAGGTTTGTAGGACACAGCCTACTTCCACGTTCTGTAGAAGTGGAGGAGGTAGAAATACGTATATACAGAGCTCCTGGAGGAAGGGCAAGTTCCTTTTCTGATGATGAGCAGCTGAATGCCATATTGGATTGGGAGCATGACCGCACTATTCTCTTCCTGGGAGGAAATGATATATATGAAGATGGTGGAAGTTAATGAAATTGTTGAAAACATTCTAGCCGTGGTAGGAGCCATTGAAAGTTCATGTAAATCCTCGATAACCATAACCCTTCTTGAGCCTAGAAACCTACCATATGGTTCGCCAGTTGGCTACGGTACGTATAAATTAGTTAGCAGGGCCGTAAATAGGAAGTTGCAGAGGATAAGGAAAGGAAAGGATATTATCCACTTTACTGCAAAAGCCCTTCCAAGCAACTAAAAAAGCCGATGGTATACACTGGAATAACCATGGCAGAGAAGCAGTTCTGCAGAAATTTATAAACTACATCGAGTTAAAGAAAGAACAGTTCTATGCTGTACAGGCTTGGGGTGGTCCTATGTTATATTAAGATGTTAATAGGGAAATATGGGTTATTTTGGAAACTGAGTGTGGAGATAAAGACATAACCTCAGAGTTTTAACAACCCAGGGAGACAGGTTTAATACCATAAACTCAATCCCTACACTCCTCAAAAATTAAAATAAATCGATAAATACTGAGCTCAGGTAAATTTGTGGTTGTAAAACTAAAATTAATGTTTAATCTAGTAACTTAGAAATCAGCCAAAATGTCTATTTCCTTGTTACAGAGATCATGCTGTGGTAAAGCAGGATGGGTAACGAGAGCCATAAATGACTGTAGGCAAACATTAGATGAAACACCTCTGTCCAGGGAGAAATTAAGTAGTCGTTTGAAAATACCAAAAGCCAGATGGACTTAGTTTGAAGAAAGGTATGTAAATTTTGAAGCAGCAATAATGACAGCTGATGATAATGATCTTCTGGAGTCGGAAACTACCAAATTTGAAGATAAATTAAAGGAATATATAACATTAATGAAGTTATTTGAGTCAAAATTGGCTGATACTACCGCAGAAACACAAGTTGTGGAACAGCGGAGTAGAGATACACCACCACAAATTACGCTTCTGGAGTTTGATGGGGAGCAAAATTGGAAATCTTTTGGGGATCAGTTTAAGTACTTAGTTCATGTTAGAACAGATCTCCCCAATGTGAGTAAACTCACATATCTGTTAAGACAGGTCAGAGGAACGCCTTACAAGTTGATAAAGGAACTACTTGTGGAAGAAAACAATTGTGAGGTGGCACTGACTATCCTCAGACAGAATTATGAAGACAGGGAGCAGGTCATCATCCACTTACTGAACGCTCTAATTGAATCACCCATACCTAAAAAAGATTTTGATTCCTTGCAAAATTTTCGGATTGTGATGAGTTGTATTTTAAAGGCTCTAGGTACTTACGAAGATATTAAAGCAGCAGATTGGGTGCTTTCTAGAATTGTCATTAAAGCTTTCATCTAGAACCAAGGATGACTTGTATGGTAGGTACCAAAAAGACGATTTCTCCTGTGGGGAAACTGAGGAGGGCTTCACGCAACTCTGTAAACATTTGCAAGGAACAGCAAAGCCCGCTGAAATAAAACAGAAGGCTGAAATAAAGAAAAGAACCAATAACCAACTGGCTGGAAAATCTAAGTCAGGGACAGCTAAGTCAGTACCAAAAGAGGAGATAGGTATTTTTGTTAGCTCCTTAAAATCTGAGGATAAGCATTAAGGACAAGGAATAGACAAGTTGATGGAAATAAGGAGGTAAAAATTTCCATGGTAAAGGACAGGCTGGTTCATGCATTTTGTGGTAAGCAACATTCCAGTGCATCTTGTCAACATTATCCTGATTATGCTTCTAGAGTGAAGCTTCAGGAATTGGGGTGTTGTATAATTTGCATGAATTCCGAACACACTTCCGCGGACTGCAAGATTGAACTAAATCATTGTTTCAAATGTAGAAAGGACCACCATCATAGTGCTTTATGTCCAAGGATGAAATGTGAGGTTCTTAAAACTGCAAGTGTCAATGTGAAAGTTGCTAAAGCGAATACTTCAGTAGTAATGCCAGCTGCAGTTCCAATTGCAGATGTTAAGGTACTGATTGAAAACAGGAACATATTAGCATGCACTCTTTTTTATACCGGTGCACAGAAATCCTTCATTTCTGCAGACATTGTGAAGAAATTAAGTTTACCTATTATTGGCAAGGTATAGCTTGCCATTACAGGATTCTTAACTACTAAGGAGTCTCAGTCCTTTGATTTAGTTAGACCTGTATGTCACGGGGTTTTTATAATATCACGGTGTTTTTAAAATAAATGCTTATTATTATTTAATTAATAATAATATTCAATAATATTGAACAGCAGGAACAATGATTGTCTTGCTACATCAAGCAACGATTACTTTACGCTGGCTCGCGCACGATTCTCTAAGAACGAGAATTTATAAACTTTCTCAACAGTACACAGCAGAGACTAATTACTCACAAATGCTGAATTAGTACTGTTAGCCTCTGGAGAAAGTTACTTCACCCCTGACAATAAATAATACTAATAATAATATCAGGTTCTTGCTGATGCTTAACTCCTAGGTGGCACAACGGATTTTAAGCTTAATACAACAAAACTGGCCTAAGTACCAGTTATGAATGGCAAAACGTTTATGCAAACTAGGAGCTATATGGAAAATAAGCTTAATTATGGAGAAATGAAACAAGAGTTTACTTTACAGTAAGCTCAAGAAAAAGAACTGTTAAATTTATTGATTACAAAATAAATTTAACGTTACATTTCAAATCAAATTAATGAGATCGCACTCACTCACACAAGAACTAAATCCTTACGCCTAGGAAAAACACCTTAATTAAACTCTTAAGCCTAGGAAAATACAAAAGGAAATACTGGTCGATGAATGCTATGTATCACCAAGGTGGGAGCACTGGGGATTCCTGTGAAGTGGAGTTTGGGTACTAGCTGACCTCTCACACGCTGGCACAGGACCTCTCTCCGTCACAGCAACAACTGGACTAAGTCGTGGGAAAGAAAAAGGGAGCAGTAGGCCGCATTTTTTAACGGTCGAGTGAGCGAAACGCGCCCAAAACAAATCACTCGGCGGAAGCGCTAATGTCTCACACAGAGACGATCACGCATGACAATGAAAAATTGATTTGACAAAGCTTCCATCCGAATGAGCGGTTAACTGAACGATAAACAGTGAGTTTTCCACTAATAGTTCGTGGCTTCTCACAAAAGGGAAATGTCGTGAATTTGATTCGTAACATTACGCCCCTACAAAATTAAATTTTTTCCTTATGGGAAAAAATTGTTTATATATATATATATATATATATATATGTACACATCCTAAGTCATTCACACAAGATTCACACTGTGGTGTGTGTGCTATCCTGCTACAGGAGAAAGTCGCAGTCGCCAGTGAGAGAAAAAAAAAAACTCGTATTTACGTTAATAGAAGCAAGCTTGAGGGAAAAACTCCGTGACGACAGTGAAAATCCTGTGCTCAGGTCAAACTGAGCGAAAATTCGCTACATTTACACTGACAACTAATTGTTGTGTAGCGTGGTGTATGTAATACACGGTGTAGGTGTGACAGTTGTAGTGTAACTGTACCTACGTGTAAAATGACACAGTAAATAATATGGCAACGATGAAGGCAGAGGAGAAGAGGCGGCAGCATGCGGCAGACGATCAGCTGGCCCGCACAGCAAAACTGCTACACCCATTGCTGTACCTGCAAAACCAATTAAGGTGGAGCATCAAAAGTGTCAATGAGACAAAATTCTTATTATGTACAATTACTCTCTCTGCCTAGCAATCGGTACATTCGAGGTCGCCGTTAATTATAGCACACGATTAGTGTCGGCAAGTTGAGAATCCTTGTGCAAACTCGGGTCTTCCATAGCCTCGAACTGCCCACGGGTCCTCAACCTGTGCCTTAACCTACAGTACTTATATTAATATCGGGAAGCTGAGAATCCTTGTGCAAACTCGGGTCTTCCATAGCCTCAAGTCGCCTCTGCGGAGTTCTCTCTCGAACTTCCCCCTTAACCTACAGTACTTATATTAGTATCAGGGAGCTGAGAATCCTTGTGCAAACTCGGGTCTTCCATAGCCTCAAGTCGCCTCTGCGGAGTTCTCACTTCCCCCTTAACCTACAGTACTTATATTAATATCGGGGAGCTGAGAATCCTTGTGCAAACTCGGGTCTTCCATAGCCTCGAGTCGCCTCTGCGGAGTTCTCTCTCGAACTTCCCCCTTAACCTACAGTACTTATATTAGTATCGGGGAACTGAGAATCCTTATGCAAACTCGGGTCTTCCATAGCCTCAAGTCGCCTCTGTGGAGTTCTCACTTCCCCCTTAACCTACAGTACATGTGTATGTACAGGCCCTGGACATACTGTGTCCTGTGGGGCCAACAAGTGAGACGTCAGGTCTACACTTTTGACTGGGAACCAGGCTGGTCCTTGGATTACTCAAATCTCTGAGGATGCCTATCACGGAACCCAGCATACAACAACTGCCCATGTTAGTCAGCAGTTAGCAGGCGAGACATCAGGTCTGCACCTACGTTATCACTTCCCTTGATGATATCTCACAACAAGGTTAAACTGCTGTAAATACAGTGTCCAGCGTGTCAATCTTGCATTAGCCGTCTTGGTCGTGCTAAGACTAGTGAGTGGCATATGGTCAGTTTCCAGAGTAAATGATGCCCCAGATAATAATAATATTTTTTAACACCATCAACCACAGCCAAGAGTTCTTTCTCAACAGTACTGTAATTCCTCTCGGTGGGTTTTAGCCTACGGCTGTGGTATGCCACTGGGAAGATTCCACCTTCCGATTCCTGCATCAATACGGCACCTACTCCATCTTGTGAAGCATCAGTGCGCAGTATGAAAGGTTTGCTGGAATCAGGCAACTGCAAGATAGGCTCCTTGCACAACATATTCTTGAGGGTGGCAAAAGATCTCTTGCGCTTCTCCCCATTCAATGGTGTTTGGAGCATATTTCCGTAGCACTTCGTACAACGGTTGGGCAATGAGAGCAAAGTTGGGGATAAAACTTCTATAATACCCCACTAGGCCAAGGAATGCCCTAACCTGTTTCTTGGTCACGGGTCTCGGGGCTTCTCTAACCTTCCTGATCTTGTCACCCTGACACCTGCAGTGATTGTTGCCAACAATATGACCGAGGAACTCCACCTCACTGTGAGCAATCTTGCATTTGCTAGGCTTCACAGTCATGTTGAAACTCTGGAGTCTACTGAAGACAATTTCCAAGAGTCTGAGGTGCTCCTCCAACGTGGTGGAATGAACGAGGACATCGTCAACGAACATCTCTACTCCTACAATACCATGGAGCACTTGTCTCATGGCACGATTGAATACTGCTGGGGAATTGGTAAGTCCAAATGGGAGGACTTTATACTGGTACAACCCCCTAGGAGTAGCAAAGGCAGTGAACTGACGACTCTCAGGATGAAGGGGAATCTGGAAGAATCCCTTCGCTAGGTCGAGCTTCGTGAAATATCGTGACCCTGCCAGCTTGGAGAAGATGGCAATATGGTCACCCATTGGCTCAGCATCCACTTTGGTGATTGCATTGAGCCTTCTATAGTCGCCACAAATCCTGACTCCACCATCTTTCTTGCGAACTACTACCATCGGACTACAGTAAGGAGATGAGGACTTTTCGATAATGCCTGCAGTCTCCATGTCAGCAATTTCCTTATCTACTGCACCCTGTAGTCGCATGGGGATCGGATATGGCTTAACCTTTATAGGAGCATTGCTGGTCAACTCAGTTTTATGACACGCAACCTTTGCAAGTCTAGGTTGGTCTGAGAAGACATCAGCATACTGACAGAGCAGTGACCATAAGGCATTTTCGTCCCCCACTGCTAAGTCAGGGTTAAGTAAAACATCGACAGTCTCTTCCTGACGGGACTGAGCGGTTAAGGGCTCGTCATCATGGTCATCAGCTGGGATCACCGCAGCTGCCCCGGTTTCTTCCAGTGGCTGGTCACTATCATTAGCTACTCGTAGGCCAGTCTCCTCGGGGTCTGACTCATGATAAGCCTTCAACATGTTAATGTGGAACCTTTTACGAAGATTCCCCATCTGAATTATGTAGTTGAGGTCTGAAATGCGCTCTACTACATCCAATGGACCCTTCCACTGCACCAACAACTTGTTCTGGGCAGTGGGGAGTAATACCAAGCATTTATCGCCTGGACTAAACTTGCGAAGCTTTGCCTTCTTATCGTAATAAGCCTTTTGCACTTCATGCGCCTTGATCAGTTCTTCCTTAGCTAACTCGCACGTCGACTGGAGGCGGTCAGCCAAATCAAGGACGTAGGTGTAGGTGGTCTTGACTTCAGGGTCGGGTTCTTCATCGTCCCATAACTCACGAAGGACTTGAAGTGGGCCCCGGACCGACCTTCCATACACCAATTCAAAGGGTGAGAATTTCAATGAATGCTGTGGGGCTTCTCGATAAGCAAATAGAAGAGGAGCAATGAACCGCGGCCATTCCTTTGGCTGTTCGGCGGTCATGCGCCTCAACATCTTCTTGAGAGTTCCATTGAACCTCTCACACAACCCATTACACATGGGATGATACGGCGTAGTTCGTAAGCCTCGGATGGAGAGCAACCTGAACGCTTCATTCATCATTCCTGAAGTGAACTGCGAACCCCGGTCGCTTAAGACCTCCTTAGGGATACCTACACGACAGAACACTTCAATTAATGCCTCAGCAACAGTGACGGCCTCTATATTCTTAAGGGCCACGGCTTCAGGCCACCGTGTGCTGAAATCAACAATAGTGAGGATATACTTTGATCCATCACTAGCCCTAGGGGAGATTGGCCCAACTATGTCAACTGCTACTCTCTCGAACGGTTCAGAGATTATAGGCATTGGCTTCAATGGCGCAGGACGGACACGTCCCCGGTCAGTGGTACGCTGACACACATCACAGGAACGTACGAGCCTCGTTATTTCCCGTCCCATTCCTGGCCAGAAAAAGTCAGCATGGATGCGGTCAGAGGTCTTCTTTTGACCCATGTGACCTCCCATCGCTGAACAATGACCTAATTCAAACACTGCTCGGCAATACTTTGCAGGAACGACAAACTGCAGTCGAACCTCACCCTGGGGTGTCTGTGACTCACGGTACAGCCGTCCTCGCTTACGAAGGAACCTGGCTTGTCCTCCCCATGAATACTTGATCACTTTATCCTCCAGCTTCTTGTGCACTGAGGCAAGTGTCGAGTCAGTCTGTTGCTCTTGGACAACATCTTGACTACAAACAGATCTTGCGGCGTTGCGACGGTCAACGGAGTGACGCGATTTGGAGCCTTGGCCATGGCTCGTGTTATCGCAGCAGCCGAAGTCTGAGTAGCAACATCTACGGCGCAACTATTTTTGATGCCAGGTATGTTGCCTAATATGAGGTCAAATAAAGGTTCTGGCATGACAACTGCAGCTGTCAGGCCAGTGAAAAATGGAGACGCCACCTGGATACGTGCCTCGGGGAACAATCTCACTGATCCATCAATAAGTCTAACTTGGATCTGTCGACCTGTATACTCATCAGGCCGAACTAAACGCTGCTTAATAGAGCAACCTGAGGAACCATTGTCCCTCAGGACATATACAGAAACACCTCCCACAGACCCTGGCTGAACAAGAAAGGCAGTGTTGCTGGTGGAAGGGTCTGAGGAGGTAGCAGCCAGTCATTCATGAGACTGCGGAACAACCGATGCAGCAAACGTGGCGCCCTGGGAACTAGGTGTCTGAGGAGAGTTCATGGTCGGAGGGGGACTTGTGAACTGTTGGGAAGTACCTGTACTGGTAGAGATGGCACCACCGGGTACTTGTGGAATGAAGGCTGCATTTGCCTCCTGCCTCCGATACACTAATTGACCTGACTGAGGGTTACGTGGCTTATCCTTGTATTGCTGGTGCTGCTGCTTGGGGAACTGCTGCTGGTTGGGGTGCTTATTGTACCGCTTCCAAGCAGGCTGCTGTGTATTTTGCCCCTGGTCCTTCTGCGGTTTGCTTGGACCTTGGCCATTACTCTGAGAACGGTCTTGGTGCTGGGATTCAGTCTGTGCCGGCTTCCCAGACTTGGCAGTATCTTTTCTGCTCCAGGTGTTTTGCTTACGAGTTTGATACCCGTATGCAGTAAAGAATGCATCAGCCTTTTCTGCCATTTGGCTGGCATCTTTCACCTGGCAGATCTTAAGCTGTGCTATGAGCTCAGCAGGTCACGACCTCTCTAGCTGTATACGCAGCATAAGGTCAATTGTCCCCTCACGCGTGAAAGGAGTTTCATCTTTCTCCATCCACTCATTTAAGTAAGCAGTGAGACGATCGAGGAACTGAACAGCTGTCTCCTTGTCTTGGAGACGAGCTCGCAAGAACTGAACTTTGGCGTCGTCTACTGTGAGACCATACGCCTTAATGAGTGCAGCTTTCATCATCTCATATGTGAGATTGTCTCCACGAATTCTGTGGAGAATATCGAGGGCAGGGCCCTCAAATAAACTAAGAAATTGGATCCACTTAGCTGCCTCATCCAGTTGATACATGTCTGCCATGTCCTAAAAACGAGCCATGTACGGCTCTATTCGCTCGCTTTCCTTGTATGAAGGAAGCTTGATGCGTGGGGTCGCCAGGACATGTGCAGGGGAAACGCTCGTGGAGCTTGGACCAACTGCACCAGACGTGTCTGAAGCCAAGGAATCTTGCTTGAGCTTCATCACTTCAAGTTCATGTTTTTCGCGTGCTTCTCGCTCGGCACGTTCGTGTTCTCGTTCTCTCTCTCGTTCCTCACGCTGTTCTCGCTCATGTTCCAAGTCGAGTTCGCGCTGTTTTTGCTCGTGTTCGCGCTGTTGTCGTTCTTTTTCTAACTCGAGCTCGTGTTGTTTCTGCTCGTGTTCGCGCTGTTCTCGCTCGTACTCGCGCTCCTTTTCGAGTTCCTCACGCTGTTCTCGCTCGTATTCGCGCTGAATCTTACGCTCTTCACGGGCATCATTCTCGCGCTGCTGCTCCTGATTATGCCGTGAGAGTATATACTCTTTAATTTCGGTTGGGTCTGTAAGACCCATATCTTTGGCTTCCTGTAAAAATATGGTGGTAGCCATGTCGCTAATTTACTAAGTAAACCGAAACTGAGTACTGACTGCTTAGCGACGAATACTAATAAACACAAGTAAAGAGTACAGACACAAGTTAGTGGTGACCAGTCTTATCTAGTTAACTGGCAAAGATTAAAGCAAAAATGCAAATAACTAAGAACTCTCAATAATTAACACAATGGGTACGGCGGCTACCCAGGAGCGAATAAAATCGTCTGGCGTTACCAAAAATAAAGTACTAAATAGAGTTAAGTACTCTATGAATTAATAAAGCAAAAATTCACTTGCTAAATTAACGGTAAACACCAGTAAACTTGTGCCTATAAACTTTAATGATAAATTTCTAAATATGAACGAGTGAGTACTATCTCGTGAATAGCTTTAGAGCTAGGAGCTAATATCCTGGAATGAGGTCGCCAATTGTCACGGGTTTTTTATAATATCACGGTGTTTTTAAAATAAATGCTTATTATTATTTAATTAATAATAATATTCAATAATATTGAAGAGCAGGAACAATGATTGTCTTGCTACATCAAGCAACGATTACTTTACGCTGGCTCGCGCACGATTCTCTAAGAACGAGAATTTATAAACTTTCTCAACAGTACACAGCAGAGACTAATTACTCACAAATGCTGAATTAGTACTGTTAGCCTCTGGAGAAAGTTACTTCACCCCTGACAATAAATAATACTAATAATAATATCAGGTTCTTGCTGATGCTTAACTCCTAGGTGGCACAACGGATTTTAAGCTTAATACAACGAAACTGGCCTAAGTACCAGTTATGAATGGCAAAACGTTTATGCAAGCTAGGAGCTATATGGAAAATAAGCTTAATTATGGAGAAATGAAACAAGAGTTTACTTTACATTAAGCTCAAGAAAAAGAACTGTTAAATTTATTGATTACAAAATAAATTTAACGTTACATTTCAAATCAAATTAATGAGATCGCACTCACTCACTCACACAAGAGCTAAATCCTTACGCCTAGGAAAAACACCTTGATTAAACTCTTAAGCCTAGGAAAATACAAAAGGAAATACTGGTCAATGAATGCTATGTATGACCAAGGTGGGAGCACTGGGGATTCCTGTGAAGTGGAGTTTGGGTACTAGCTGACCTCTCACACGCTGGCACAGGACCTCTCTCCGTCACAGCAACAACTGGACTGAGTAAGTCGTGGGAAAGAAAAAGGGAGCAGTAGGCCGCATTTTTTAACGGTCGAGTGAGCGAAACGCGCCCAAAACAAATCGCTCAGCGGAAGCGCTAATGTCTCACACAGAGACGATCACGCATGACAATGAAAAATTGATTTGACAAAGCTTCCATCCGAATGAGCGGTTAACTGAACGATAAACAGTGAGTTTTCCACTAATAGTTCGTGGCTTCTCACAAAAGGGAAATGTCGCGAATTTGATTCGTGACACTGTAATACAACTTGGCAGATATTAATGCCGTATAACAGCGGCTGTACTGGATAATATGGAGACAAGTATATATATAATAGGACTGAAGGAAACCTCTGATCATCTACAAAGCTCAGGGATAAAGTTGGCTGAACGGAAAATGGAATCAAATACTGTTGGTCCCATAAAAATGATAACTGGTTCAGATTACTGTGGAAGATTCCTACGTAGGACTTTCAAGAAGAATAAAGTACAGTTCTTCACGAGTCCAGGAGGTAACCTTATTATGGGTCAGTTGCCTTTTCCAAAGCATGCTAAAGGAGAGGTCAAACTAGTGGACTCAGTCTTTGTTACCCTCACACAGTCATTGATGGTGGCTAGAATAGGTGCAGAATTAGAACCTACTCAGATAAATGACTTGCTGAAAGAAAAAATTGAACCTGTACACAAATTGTAGGACCTAGACAGTGTAGGTATACACTCTGAGGAACCAACCCCTGAAGATAAAATAACTTTGGATTTGTATAATCAGTCTGTGGGATTTAGGGATGGATAGTATTGGGTAGGGTTACCATGGAAACTAAACCATTCGGAGTTACCAACAAATTACCAAGAAGCTAAGGCTCAGTTAAATTCTCTTCTAAGAAAGTTGAGGGACAAACCAGAACATCTAACCATATATGATAATATTATAAAGGATCAATTGAAGAATAAATTTATAGAAGAGGTAGAATTCCCTGTTAACCATGGACATTTTTTTTTTTATGCGAGGAAGAAGGAACCAAAGGCCGCGAGCCCGCAATTTTTGTTCCTACCAAGAGAAAAACAAAACACAAGAGACAGCCAAATTCAAGATCAGGAAGGATTCAGTCAGAGGAGTACCCAGAAAGTTGAAAAGGTAGGGGCCTTTTTTTTTTTGTCTTTCTAACTGTGCAGCCCATGACTCTGGCGAGCAAAGCGAGCCCTTACAGCTGGGGGGTCGGGGGGGCGCGGTAAGCCCCCCCTCCCCCGAGGAAATTTTGGATTTTGGTAAATTTGGAAGATAGATAGATAGATATAATTCAAAAGGGGGGGGGGGGCCATGGCAGCATGCCCGCCCCACCTCGGTACGCCACTGGATTCAGTAACAACTCCCATAAGGATAGTATTCAATTGTAGTAGTAAAGCGTCCAAAGGATCGGCTAACTTGAACGATTGCCTATACTCTGGACCTACACTAACAGAGAAGTTAGGGAATGTGTTACTAAGATTTTGAGAGAAACCTTATGCTTACACAGCAGACATTAATAAGGCTTTTCTCAAAATAGGACTGAGAGAGGAGGATACGAAATTTACAACATTCCTCTGGCCTCATGATCCTCAAAATGAGGATAGTCCATTGAGAACTTACTGTTTCCGATCGGTGCTCTTTGGCTCTTATGCTAGTCCTTTCCTAATTTGCAACACTTGAAGCATCATTTTGGAAATTCCAAATGCCCAGAAATAGGGCAGGCTTTTTATATGGATAATTTGCAAGGTGTTGCTGATACAGAGGCGGAAGCATTGAAGGCTTTTGAAGCAACCAATTACAAACGTGGGAAGGCAAATTTGCCGTTACAGAGCTGGAATACAAATTCACCGCTTCTGAGGAATAAAATACAAGAGGACTATCCAAATATGAACATTCCCAAAATTCAAAATGTGTTGGGTCTTAACTAGGATACAACAGCTGATGAAGTAAGTTTAAAACCGATTAAGTTCTCTGATGTTACTCTCACCACGATGTCCTTCAGATCTCTATTTTATTTGACCCATTAGGATTGGTCAGTCCTATAGTTATTAGGGGCAAATGTTTAGTGCAAGAGGCTTGGTGAGCACAGTTAAACTGAGACACTGAATTGGGTGAGACATATGTGGAACAATGGGAACAGATTAGAAAGGAGTTTGAAAAAACATCAAACGTATGTATTCCCGGGAAAATAAACAGTAATGAGAAGTCTCACTTACACATATATTGTGATGCATATGGGGCACTAGTTCATTGCGCCACAGGAGAGGATAGTAAAATTATTATGCCCAAAACCAGAGTTGTGCCAATTAAAGGAAGAACCCTGCCTTAAATGGAATTGGCTTCCATAGAAGTAGGAATCAAATTAGCCAGGTATTTGATCACTGCACTTGATACTCAGTTTTGACTGACATGGAGATTTGTCTTTACTGGATAGGGAAGGAAGAAGTAAAATTCCTTTCGTCCGCAATAGAGTGAAGACTATTAGAGATGTCTTCCAAATTTAAATTTATGCATGTATCCTCAAAAAAAAAAAAAAAAAAAAAAAAATGATCTGCTCTCGAGAGGTTCGACAGTAAAGAGACTGATCAAAGATAACTTGTGGTTTAAAGGTCCTAAATGGTTACTCACTAAAGATTGGCCTGAGCAGAAAAAGTACAGTATTGCTGAGGTTAGTGTGGTAAACTTGGATCCTATAGTTCCTGAGCCAGATGTAACTGACATGAGCAGATTCTCATCAATAAGACAACTTATTAGCACTACTAAATTAGTTGTTAAATTTTTGAATAAGAAAGTGGGGTTTCAGAAGTTTGATCCCATGGAATATTGGCCGAAAAAGATACAAAGGAATTATTACGAAGAGATATTTGACCTTTGAGACCAAAACAGTGGGAACAAGAATAGACTGATAAGAGATTTAGGATTGTTATTAGACCCTTTCCGTCTAAGAACAATCCGGATAATATAAGCTGATTTGCGTCGCCAAACTAGACATCCTATATTGTTACCCAAGAATGACCATTTTGTACAGTTAATTGTTAAGGAAAACCCATGATTTGACGGAGGTGTGCCACAGACTTTGGCCCGAATCTGGGAAAGGTATTAGATCCCTAAGGGTAGACAGGTCATAAAGAAATGTCTCAAAAGTTGCATTATACTATATGTAGGAGGTATGAACAACGACCATATGACTAGCCAGGACCACCTGCCTTACCAAGGGATAGGGTAAATGCAAGTCGGCCCTTCAAGGTGACTGGAGTTGATTACACAGGGGCTATAACTGTTACAGGTGAGGGAACTCCCCATCAGGTGTATATGTGTTTGTTTACTTGCACCTACATTAGAGCAGTCCATCTAGAAATGGCAGAAGATTTAAGTTCAGAGACATTCCTGATCGCATTTAGAGGATTTGCAGCTAGAAGGTCTTGTCCTAAAAAATTAATAAGCGACAACAGAACCAATTTCGTTGGAGCAGCACCTCTACTTTTAAATACAATGAACGACCCAAAGGTTAAGTCGGCGCTGGGAATCTGAAATTGTACCTGGCAGTTCATAGCTCCAAGAGCACCGTGGCAAAATGGATTTACCGAACGAATGATTGGAATTGTGAAGAACTATTTTAAGAAAACCTTACACAGAACTAAAATCACCAGAGAGGAGTTTAGAAGAGTGATAACTGAAACTGAGGCTAGGATTAATGATAGACCTTTAACCTATCTAGATGACACTAGCATTTCGATTGAGGCATTAAAACCAGCTCATATGTTATATGGCAGAAAGCTTCATCCGGAACCTTGTGTGAATATCCAGGAGGAAGTAGATGATCCTACAACAGAAAATAATAAATCAGGACAACATCTGCGTGAGGGACATAACGTCTGAAAAGGGTACTGGACACCTTGAATAGACATTGGAGCAAAAAATATCTTTTGAGCCTAAGAGAAAGATTTTATGTGGTTCAGGTTGCCAGCAACAAGTCAGTTATACATATAGGACATGTGGTCTTAGTAAAACAGAACAACCAAGATCTCAGTGGCCATTAGCTAAAGTGATCTCCACGCACCAAGATTCAGAGGGGGTGCTGAGACTTGTAAAAATTCTATGTAGGGGACATACCAACATAAAAACTATTGATAAACTGGTGCCCCTTGAGTTAACGGCTACCCCAGACACAGTGGATGGTGGAGAGCAATTATTGGGTCAAGATGCGTTACCTAGAAGGGCCACAGCACAGGGTTCTCTAGACCTATGGAGAGAACTCCTGGCTAAGGGTCTCACTACATGATACAGCGTATCTTTTTTCACCCGGCCCCAAAACTGTGGAAAATATTTTCCCACAGAGCAGTTGCACTCTTTACCTTTTAAAGTACTTGTCCCAAGGCAGAGGAAAACCTGAAGAGCGTTAGTGACTACTCGTAATTCAAGCAGTTTTAAGCTCCAGAGATTACGTTCTCTCTAACCTACCTCGTACCCATGATGTACGGTGCATGTTGCAACTTTGTTTCACACTCAGTCCCCACAATGTACAATGTACGTTTTGCTATTGCATGGTTCGTCGTTTGCACATTTTTCAAATTTCATGCCTGATTTTTGGTACGTATACACGGGACACCTTACTCTGCCACACCTTAGTACATTTTAGAACATTACTGATACTGTGTGTGCTTGAGATAATACTAGGCTCATTATAATAGTAAGGCCTGTGAATATGCGATAATATGACACTCACTATAATAGTAAGGCCTGTGGTGGAAACTGGTATAATGTTAGTGGAAAAGTATAATGTACGTTGAAATATAGAATGTAGGTTGAAACAACTGTCATAGTGAGTCAATTGTGCAAGATCTCGGCAATTTTCCTGTGTTCGTGAATGAACACACACAAAGGAGCGTTGTGGTGTTGATGTGGATGTGATAGGAAGCGTTATGAGGAACACACTGAGGTGGTTTGGCCATGTGGAGAGGATGGAGGGTGAAAGACTGACGAAGAGAGTGTATGTGAGTGAGGTGGAGGGGGGAAGAGGGAGGGGGAGGCCGAGGATGAGATGGAGGGATGGGGTGGAGAGGTATATGAGAGAGGGGGGTGTGAGTTGGGAGCAGGGCAGTGAAATGGCGGGGGACAGGGCGACTTGGAGGCGATTTGTTTGTGGCCACCCCAAACGGGATTGAGGCGTCTGGCAATAGATAGTTAGATAGAGTGAATGAAGAAACGCTTATATCGCTTATATTTTTGTGTGAAAACCAATATATTCTTGTACCAGATGTAAATATGTACCATATTAATAAATATCTAGTATTTTGAGTGGTTTCCAATAGTTACCCTACCATAGAAAACGCGACAGTAGCAGCATGGCTACAGAAAACACAGTATCAGGTGTTCAGAGGGTCACCTGACTAGACCATTTTTAACCTCAGGTGAGCGCTTTCTTGATGATTTTCCTTTGTTTCTCTTCAAAAGCAGAGGTTTGAGCTAAAAAAAAAAAATAATAATAAGCTGAAAATTTGTTGGGTTTTGGGGGTGGGTTTTGTAATGTATTAGTCGGTACGGGGCAGGCTAATAGTTGTTATTATTAATAAATCAAATGCTACTGCGTTTAGCCCTTGTAGACAACTATATTGTAAATACATGTAAATACTTAGGAATTTTTCATTGACCTAACTGTGCTTGCTTGTTGGGTATGGCGTGCCCTTATGTGAGAAGCGAACGAGGGTTTAAACATATTTACATAAAGGGAATATTTGGCTTTAGTTTAATAAAAACCAAGATTAAATCACGTTAGATACAACTTATATATTCCATGACATAATTTAACTGTATTTAGCATTGTAATTATTAAATAGTTGGCATCTCTTCAATCCTGTAAGGGAGAAGAGATTCGGCATGTTTGCTCACTGTTACCAAAGCCCATTCAAGTTGCACACTCTAAAATACGCACCTAAGGGTGCCGCCACACGTGCCCTCGAACACTGTCAGAAATATTGCTTGTGACATGTTACATTCATGCCTCGAACATTTTAGTAACATGTAACGTGTCACAGACATGTTATGAGCGATGTCACAAGCATGGTTTTCGAGAAAGTCACTGACAAGTTAGAACAAAGGTGAAGTAGTCGTGTGGTACAGACTTGTGAGAGACAGTATCCAGCAACATGGCAGTGAGGGAGGACACCTGACTTGCCGCAGCCGCAACGGCTGTATTACATGCACAGCAGGGACAAAAAATACGTGCTCGTCGGTGATTTTGGATGCGTCCATCACGTTTGGCCAGCCACCATGGTGATGGACATCATTTTGTAAATGACCTTCTAGAGATGACATAGGACTGCTACCAGCACAAGTAGGGGATAGTTCATAATTTCGTAATTACTTCAGGATGTCAAAGACAGATTTTGAACTGGTATCGTGGGCACAGGTAATGGTCTACTGCTGTGTTAGATTCATGTCCGCAGCTCAAATACTCATCTACACCGGTGGTACCAACGTGATGCCAGCGGAGTTGCCAACATGTTCGAGACACTAGTGTTTCACACATGCCCATAACATTGTTCTGAGCAAAATATGAAACATGTTGCCAACACATATTTCGAGCAAGTGTGGCTGCACCCTTAGGACGCTTGAAAGTCCAGACAACCGACCGAAGCATCAGGCCCGTCGTCATCTGTTGTTCTGACTCTTTCTAGCTAAGTAACCTTTATGATTTGGCCAAATCTGGGGGGAACTGGCTAGGAGATAAGGAGAATAATTACTGGTGAGTTACAATATTAATTACACCTAAGTCTACTAAGAGACTTATGTCAATTTACTCTAAGGTCGTGTTTAGAATAACACTCGTCATATTAAGTATTGTACAAAATCTTCTGACAGAAACACGCTTTGAAAATACTAAGGAATTTCTAAATAAATGTTGGATAATCAGGGAGAAGAAAACAAAGGAGCTTAGCAAACAGAACAGTAACAAAAACGACATAAAGAGGGGCCGTTGAAAAGGCTAACCCGATCGCATCATTGATTGCATTCTCCGTCAAGAGAATTCCCCATCAAAATATCAACTATTCTCCGTCACAACAATTCGCATCTTGGACGATTCTGCGTCATTCACACAGTATTATTATGCGTAACGGATGTTTATCTAAGTGTCCCGGAACCGTCTGATGGTGGGATTGTATACAGTGCTGCTTCTTCTTCTCTACCGAGTTTCATGTTGATGACTCAAGACGTTCATGAGATATAATGGTGCTAAAGGCGGGCAATAAAAAACTAGTTGACCTTTGGCAGCCATTTTGGTGTCCTTGATCTTGACCCCTAGTGCCCGTTTTCGAACTCGTCCAAGATTTTGGCCATATCTTGATACCCTGAGGGTTTCATGTTGATTACTCAAGCCGTTCATAATATAGAATACACACACACACACACACACACACACACACACACACACACACACACAAAGAGGCGGGAAAAACATTATCGCTCCGCATTAAGGCAGGAGATAATACTGTAATATATTTCTTAACATTCAAACTAGTTTGGAATTCTGCCTGACGGAGAATCATGTTGTTGAATGTAAGTCATCCTCAGAGAAACAGACCAAAAAAAAATAATAATAATAACGGAATGACAGGCATATGCCTTAGATTCGTCAGTATTACTATATTCTTAATATCAACAAGTATATTTAGTAAGGCAGGTTGAATACAAACTATTCCCACAAGGAAATGGAAAGACAGACACACGCCATTTGAGATTACGAATAATTATATTATTCTTGCAAAAGACAAACGATTACATGCATCTTCTGAAAGAAATCGCCTCCTAAATAAGAGTTACAGACAGACGGACAGACAAACAGACAGACAAAGATTCTGGATTATCGATTCACATTATTATATTCTATTCCTGATTTCACCAGATGACATTATTTAAATTAAGTGTAACGATCCTTCTTATAGAGGAAAACATGATAGGCAATTGGGCAGAGGGACAAGAGGAAAGACAAACAGGTTCTCAGGTATCAATCCACACTGATTGCTACTTCACTCTTGCTAAAAACAGGCGATTTTATTCAGGAAAAGTGAGAATAAACTCCTTCTGTAGATAACGACGTGAAAGACAGAGAAGCAGGTAAAATAAACAGAACGGAAATGAGGAAGGATTTCCTAATTATCGGTTCACATCAACTGGAATTATCAGCTCACAGTAACTGATATTGCAATATCGTTACTGTCAGATGATATTATTCAGTTGAAGTGAAAATACGACTCTCGCGGACAGGAAGACATAAACCATATAAAGACATACCGACCAACAAACACTCTCCAAATAGTTCATTCACGAAGTTAACTGCTATTTTATTCTTGCTACTGGCTGATAGTGTTATTAAGGTTAAGGTATAACACGCCTCACCCGTTACAACTATACTTTTACTGACTGAATTACATTAATTACGCCCACGCTCTCGAAGATAGAGCGGGTGTTATTTTTTAACAGGATACAGTCAAGCTCGTAATGACCTGACTCCTTTCCTTATGTTATCACACATTTATCTCTCTCTCTCTCTCTTTCTGTGTGTGTGTGTGTGTGTGTGTGTGTGTGTGTGCGAGCGTGTGCGCGCGTTCACGTGCGTGCTTCATACCGTGAGGCAAAGGAGTGAGCTGCCTCTTGATCAAGATAATCAAGGAGGATGGATGTGGTTGGGAATGGATGGGGGCAGGAAGAGGGGAAGGGGTTCAGAGCTGTGTCTGAACACCATACCATTCTTGGTTTCCTGACCACAGCATCTCCAGGGCCTGAATGCTTTCTTTGGATTGCGAGTTTACCTTCACTGTTTTGTCCTTCAGACGTTACACCTTCACAGTTTTGCCCTTCAGACCTTGTACCTTCACAGTTTTGCACCTTAGACTTTCTACATTCACAGTCTTGCCCTACTGAATGTGTATCTCTTCAGTTTTGCTTCTTAGACATTGTACCTGGTGACTCACTGCTCCTCAGATATACAAGGGGTACTTGGCGTGGTACCTGCGGCCCAACACCCCCTATACCTCCATACTGTCCATACAGCTGCAGCGTCTCGTTGAGTCGGGCATACTGGCACACATCTACGACAGTCACAAGGCAGGGCTACTTGTCAAGACAGACCTGGTAAGACAAGGTTCCTTTGTTGTCTTTAACCTGAATGGACGCCTTCGCACGGTGGCTTCGATATAGTTGTGTGGTTTCGTCTTATGACGTCCCTTTACATATTTTATTCCTGCTGCTTCCAGTCAACTGCACTCAACTTACGACAGACATCTAGTTGTGGTAGCGTTAAAAAAGGCCATGCCAAACTCTCCTAGTTCGAAAAGTCTCTACATATTGAATCAAACACTGTTCGTGGAAACAATAACATTATATAAGGTAGTAGTAGTAGTTCTTCCTTAGGCAGTCTGGCCGAACAGCCCGGAGACCCTAAGGAAGGCCATGGCCGAGACAGGGCTTTCCCACAGAGCTCTCAAGGAGTGTATGTTGTGTTGTTGGCGTAGGTGACTGTGTGTAATGCAGTCTTCCATAATGTGGTTAATAGTATGGGGTGCTGTGTAGCATCCTGGACAGTCATCAGCGACGGAATCATCCAGCCTCTTCTGGTATCGTAAGAGGGCTGGATGATGCCCACATCTCAGCCTGGCCAGGTGGACCCTGTCCTCACGAGGGAGATAGGATTCAGAAGGGTGGATATCAGGAGGCCGTGCATCTAGCTGCGTGTTGTCTTTAAGTGACTGAATGGAGCAGCGAGTAATTTGAGTATGGATATGCTTCTGGACGCTGGTCTGAGGCGGGCGAGGGGGTAGAGATGACAGTGTTTGTGTATGATATCGTGTGCTGGGTGTTGTAGTAGTAGTAGAAGTTGTTGTTCCCTAGGCAGTCTGGCCGAACAGTCCCGAGTCCCTTAGGAAGGCCATGGCCGAGGCCGGGCATTCCCACAGAGCTCTCAAAGAGTGTATGTTGTGTTGTTAGCGTAAGTGATTGTGTGCAATGCAGTCTTCCATAATATGCTTAATAGTATGGGGTGCTGTGTTGCATCCTGTACAGGCATCAGCGACGGAGTCATCCAGCCTCTGCTGAGTGTTGTTTTGATGTTCCTTGGTGTGTGTAGATGTGTTGCCATGTAGTGTAGTGGAAGTTGTGGGTTTGTGGAAACTGCAGCGAGATTTGGGGTGCCTCTCATGTCTAGGTGATCCTTGACTTTGAGGACTTTGGTTTCTTGATGTAGGTGTTCTTTGGGTGTTGTAGCTGTGCAGCCTGTGATTATTTTTAGGACCTTGTCCTGTATGGTCTATAGAGTGTTGCGGTGTGTTTTAGTGAGGTTAGGAGCCCCAGTAGGGCCTGCATAACTCATCACTGAACGTATAGTATTGTTTGTATACTGTGGTGGTGGTTTCTTTGTTGTGTCCAAATGTTGTGTGGGCAAGTGATCTTGAGGCACTGAGTCTTGGTGTTAATTTATTTTTAATGTTGGTGATGTGTAGTTTCAATGACATCGGGATTGTATGTTACACCAAGGATTTTGTGTGTGTGTGTGTGCGTGTGCGTGTGCGTGTGCGTGTGCGTGTGCGTGTGTGTGTGGTAGGGGAGTGTTGTTTATGGTGAAGTGTGGAATGTGACTGTGTTCTGCTGTCCAGTTTGTGAGAAGGATCACTGTAGATTTGGCTGGAGGTATTTCGAGCCTGTTTGTGGTGAACCATTCGTGTAGTGTGTTGAGGTAAGGTTTGAGGATATGTACAGTTGTGTTTGCATTTTGGTGTGTACATGTGAGTGTTATGTCATTTGCATAGGAAGCTATGTGTATCTGTGGTGTATGGGGTGTGGGTATGTCGTGCATGTATAGGGTAAAGAGTGTAGGGGACAAAACAGATCCTTGGGGGACGCCATTTGTGAAGTTTCTTATGTTCGAAGACTGACCGTGTTACATGTGCACATCTGCCTGCTAAGTAGTTTGCCAGCCATCTTGTTATGTTATTGTACATGTTTGTATTGAATATTTTATTTGTGAGATTGTGGCGGGGGATGGCTTCAAAAGCTTTGCTGATGTCTAGTGTGACTAGGAGTGTTCTATGTGATGGCCTAGCTGAATTCATGCTATCAAAAACTCTATGTGTAAGGTCTGTAAGAAGAGTGTTTGTGGAGTCTAGTGGCCTAAAGCCATGTTGTGATGGGGCTAGGGGGTGTGTGAGGTGTAACTAGTTGTAGTACCAGTCGTTCAGTGACTTTAGAGGGGGTGCAAGGAGTGTGATGGGGCGGTGTGAGGAAGGTAACGTGGGATCTTTGTTGGGTTTAGGGATAGTGATGATAATGCCATGCTTCCAGATGTTGGGTATTGTGTTGTGTGAGTAGCTGTAGTTTCATATATTGATGAGTGCTTGTATGCCTTGTGGTCCAATGTGTTTAAGGTGAATGTTACTTATGTTGTCTGGTCCACAGGCAGATGAGTGCTTAAGGTTGCTGATGATGTGCTTCGTCTGGTTGTAAGTGAAAGGTGTGTAGTCTGGGTCAGTGGGGAACTGTCTCTTACGTCGGATGGTACGTCGGTCGTTGCGATGGGGTTTTAGATGGCTGACCTGTGAAAAGTGATTGATAAGAGAGTTTGCTTGTTGTTTGTTTGAAGGTATGGTGTCTGTTGTTGTGATGGCAGCGTGTGATTGTGTAGTGTTGCTGTTGAAGAGTGTGATGCTGTTTAGTATTTTGTAGAGTTTGCTGATGTTTGTTTTGTGGTCAAGTGTTTGGAGATAATTATTCCAGTTTAGTCTTTGCTGTTCTGATATTTTATTGTTTATTTGAGTGTTGAGTTCTTGTATTTGTTGTACGGTGTCTTGTGTATGGGGTGTTGGGGAGTGTCGCAGTGTGTCCCGTTGACTGATGAGGCCTTTAACCCTCCTCAGGTAATGTGGGGTCTGTGGGACCCCACGCTATTTTTCTTAGTGTTTTTCATATATTACTATAAGGTCCTGGGATCTGGTTTTCCCTCTATCTTCCTGACTAGTAGACTAGTTTAGGGAGGTGATGGTGTCAGTTCGGGATCTGGCTCTGTTTTCGCAATACAGGGCCTTCGGGGTCCAGTGGACCCCACTTTACCTAACCTGTGATTATTCTCCCATATATATATCTTCCATACAATTTTTTTTTTTTATGACGTGCTTCTCTTACTGCTTACAGAAACATTGGCCATTACTGTACAGCATGCAATGATAGAACACTGGTGGAACATATCAGTGTTGGTATGGCAGCCACTAATTTCAGATGGTATAAAATTTGTCAATGTTTTTTCATTTAATTTTCCATAAAATATTTCTTCACTTATATTTCCATACATTTTGCACTAAATTGAAGGAAAAGGCCTACAGAAGCTGTGTAAAAGCGATTGTTTCAATAAAGCTGTTGTAAGTATTTTTGACGATTTTTTAAAGATTGGGGTCTGACAGACCCCACATTACCTAAGTAAGGATAAAATTATAGGTTTACCTGAGAAGGGTTAATTTCTGGTGAGAAGTTTTTTTTTTTTTTTTTTAATGTGACCGACTCTGGGCATAGGCTTCACAGCCTGCTTTCAAGGCCCAGTAGTCCTCCTACGTACCACACACCTGTACATGTCACCACTTCGGCGCTAGCACCCACTGTCCATACAGAATACATGCTAGGGCTGTCTCATATAGGACTGGTGTACTGGTAATAGGGGTTTTTTTTTACGACATGTCGGCGGGTCTTCTGGTAGATCAGTAAAGTCTGATTTTATGAAATTCAAATCCTTAAACTGTTCCCTGCCCCAGCGGGATTTGAACCTGGGTCCGTTAGGGCAGCAGGCCAACTCTCTACCGACTGTTGTGTCTCTTTCTGTTGCCTCTAGGGATGTGTCTTTTGTCGGCGATTTGTATAATTGTATTGAAAGTGTGCACAGCGGTGTTGATGTTTGTGATGGTTGTACTGTTCAATGATTCGAAATGTTGTTCTGTTTCAGTTGTGAAGGCCTCTCAGTTGGCTCTCTTATAATTAGTGTATATGTGTCTGTGGCCAGCTGGGGTGGTTTTGGTAGTGATGATGATTGGGAGGTGGTCAGATCCAAGGGTTTTGACCACTCTCCGGGATGTTGTGGGGGCGAGGTTTGGGGAACAGAAGGTGTTGTCTGGGGATGATGGGAGGAAGAGGGCTTGGTGCGGGATATGGGTATGTTGATGGAGATTATTCAGTGTGAAAAGATGATCTGTTTGAGATTGTAGTACAGTCGGCCTAAGAAGTGACGGCGGAGTATCCAGAAGTTTTCGGTCAGCGACAGTGCACATACTCTTCCTTATATCTCTACGAGGTGAAACTTAATACGTAAAATTGTTACAAAAAAAAATAAATCAATGCCAAAGTACCTGTATATTTCAAAATTGTAGGAAGCAGTTCCTTAGTTACGATAATAGGAAATCCTAAACGTAACTATTTGAAACTTCACAACTATCGCTCAGGGACAGTCAGGAGTTTTTTGTGGAGTTCAAACCCAGTATGGTAAAACGCAATAATGTTTTAGTAGCGTAAAACTGAACAAAAGGGAGCTTCAATAAACAATTAATATTAGTAATTATTATTTATAAAATAATTTCCGTTACAATACTATGGACTAATAATTTAAAGTCATTTATTTCCGTTTCCAATATCTGCATGAACGACGACAGAAAGCGGGAAGGCGGCGTAAGCCAGTAAGCTATTTTAAATGTTTCGATCAACACGAACGAAAGGAGATAACATTTACTCAATGACATGCAGTTATTATACTGCCTTTGGCCAGTTTTCCATTAAGAAAAATCTCTGGATTACATAATATAAGCCAGAGGGCTGTCGGTGAAAGAAGTATAAAAAAAAAAAGAACCTCGAAATTTGCCTAGAGTCGGAACTCCTTGGAGAATGCTAACTTGTCATAGTCTGATATCCTCAGTGCATAATCGATTAGCAAGAGTAATAAAATGCAGAGGTTCATAAACAAATCATTGAGTTCAAAACTTCCAAATCAGCATTTTCTGTTCAGCAGGACATTACAGTTTATTTAAAAAGACAGATACTGTATTAAGATTAAAAGATGGAGTAGAAAGTGCGTGCTTTTGCATTGCAAGAATTTATGAACTCATGTTTTGGTCCTGTTTATTGCCTGGTGTAAGAGAAAAAGGCAAAATCTGTCATACCTCCTTACAGCTAAAAAATAATTTTGCATCAATTGGTAATAAAGTTGCTAATTATAATTATTACTGGCGGGAGGAAGACGGAATAAAAGGCAGTATGGTCTTGCTGCTACCGCAGGTAGGGCATCGTTACGAAGAATAATTTCATTGTTATGGCATCCTTATTGTTGCTGTATCATCACCATAGCATTTGAAAATAAGGCAGTGTATTGCAGTCACAACAATTTTCCTTAACTGGTGTTCAAAACTAGAGCATCTGTTTTTGAAATCCTGGGAAAAATAAATCAGGAACATGGAGTTATAGGCCTACTGCCCACCACGCGCGGATTAATACATTTCACATTCATTCAAATCGGGAAAGGTAACTAAGTGTTAACTTCTAAACCTAATATATCACTGCCTCCCGTTAATCATTTTACATCATTCTTAGCGCGATATGATATATATTTTACTTGATATGACGTGATCAAGGCATTGAATGTTTACCTTATATTCACTGTTTTCATTGAACGTATGGCAGTGCAGAGTGACCGAAGCAATCTGAAACTCTGCCATCACTTCTTGGGGCGACTGTACCAGCCCTCTGTCTGTCAGGGTTGTTGACATGCCAGGCCGACGCCTTGGCGTTGAAATCACCACCTAGGATGATGTTGGGTTAGTGATGTGGTGTATTTGTGGAGAGTAATTGTGTGGTACTGTAGGGGACGATTGGGGGGAAATATACGAGTTGGCGATTGTTATATGGGATTTGTTACAGGTGTGTATTTTAATTGATTGTATTTCTATTGTGGTGTCATGTGGGGGGAGAAGTGACTTTGTGTGTGCATTGGTATCTGAGAAGTTCATGGATTTGTGTACCAGGTTGATGAGTCCACCGCCACACTATATAAGGTACGTCACTGTCGTGATGTGGTTACCTCTTCAACACGATGACGTGTTTTAACTTATATACAAGCTACCTTAACCCTATTTCACTTAGCTTTAGAGAGTCTTTTGGAACTGGGGGAGTTCGATGGCTACACCCTTCACTGATCCCTTCACAATAAAATGCGTTTCAAAGTTTTATACAGTTGTCTGGAGGCGGCAAGACGGGCTTGTGAGTCGTTTTCTCGTAGGTCGCGGAGACTCCCTAACACCGCTTCATGCCAGAGTATTAATATGTTCTTGACTGACATGTATGGAGTCTATAGCGATATTAGTAAGATTTAGTTAACATAAATGAGAATTATAAGATGTAGCATGCAAACTAAATAGCAAAGGAGGAAGTGTTAGGGAACCTTCCAAACAAACCCACTTAGAACATGGCGCACGTCTTTATTCGGTTAAGTTCTCTGGCACCTTTCCCTTACCGTTTTCTTTCTGCATAAGGCACGCCAGTATTCTGTTGTGTATGGTATGTACAGTTTGTGTCGGTAGTTCAAAGGGCTACTGTTGCTGACATTATTATCTATCCATTTCATCATGATAAATAACGGGCTGTGAACAATGAATTTCGAAATCCAATCGTTTGATGTTCCAAACCCGGCATATTTTTCAGAATAATGTGCACGAGTTTTACAGTTCTTAAAAACTGAAGCGATATTCCTGACCGCAGATGTACACCTGCTGGCAAATAAAACAGAGACACTGCCATAGCCCGGGCACACAGGAATTGGGTCATTTTCTGGCTGATGAGTTATAATGGGGGAGTGGGGAAGTGACTGCACCTTCCCCTTACTTACTCCTTCCTAAACCCTCTTCCCCACTCTTCCCACTGTAATCTGTCAGCTAGAAATGACCCAGTTCATGTTTGCTTAGGCCAGGACGGTTCTCCGTTTCATTGGCCTGCACCTGCACGTTTGAGGCATCAGGAAGATGTACTATGGGAAATAAATAGCTAAGAAAGTGATGTTTGAGAAGGACGCCTTAACTGATAGGAAAGCGACCCAAGGTGGAGGAAGAAAGTAAAGTTAGATTACATTCACTTAACTTAGGTTATACTAGGTTGCATTACATTAGCTTGTCATGTTAGATGTATAGTTTAAAATGAAGTTACAAAGTTGTTTAGTTACGTTATGTGTGGCTAGATTAGGTTTGGTTAGACTAAGTTAGGTTAGATTAACTTAGATTAGGCTAGGGTAGGTTATGGTTATATTAGGTGTGGCTGTCAGATTGGTTAAGTTTATGAACTAACGTAAATTTGTGGTTCAGGCTGTGGGTGACGGAGTGCTGAGGCTTGACCACATTCAGGGCGCCTACATCCTGCTGGGGCTGGGGCTGCCGCTGGCCTTTCTCGCACTCTTGTGGGAGCGATACTGCCGCCATCAATCAAACGACGACCTAACTACCACCCCAACACCGCCCTTAGCCTCATCATCGAACTGAGCTAATGCTAACGACGACTACAATCTCAGTCGTGCCCTCTCCCTAACCAAATACCATCGCCTAATAACAATACTGTAATTAACCCCAACCCTCATCCTCACGCCGAACTTGCACTCGCTTTCATTCCACTGAGGGTTATATCTAACCCCACCAGTTTGAATCTCTTCCCTAGGCTAATTATAATCGCCTAAAGATGAGACAGTAATATAATAAATACTTGAATGGTATTTTCTTTCTACTCTATTTGGTACTTTTTATGCATTTTAATGATTGTTACTAAAATGGCAGTATATTACAGATGTATTTAAATGGATCTGTGTTTATTTAACCCCTTCAGTCTGAAAACATATTATAGATTATCATCGCCAACGGAGTTGGAGGAGGTTGTGTATTCACCTGCTTGTTTGTTTGTTTGTCCAATTATTAAAAAATTATCAATGGATTTCACTGAAATTTTGTGGATATGTGTGTGAAGGGCCAAGCAAGTGTTGATTTAATTTTGGTGGTGATCTGAGTTGTCAGGTGTAAGCACTGACGGATTTTATTCTTTTTAGTTTTACGCCGTGTCCCCTTTTGTCGATAAGGCCTAAGGCTTTGCTTCTGGTTAGAGGACTTAGGTTTTGGAGTATGTAGCACTTTATGACCGGATGCCCTTCCTGATGTCCACCAACGACCTTGGGTGGACTGGAACCTCCAACCCTTCGGTCAGAGCGCTCTAACCCGCTGAGTCACGGCTGCTACAACCATCTAGGTGACAGGAGAGCGCTACCTCTCCCGGCAGGGCAGCTTACCCAGGCTCCAGTGGCGTTTATAGGTCCCTGGAAAGGGGGGGGGGCACAAGGGTGAATCCAGGATTTTTTTAATGGGGGGGCGAGCGAAGCGAGCCTTTACAGCTGGGGGGTCTGGGGGGGCGCTGTAAGACCCCCATGAAATTTTGGAAAATCAAGCATTTTTAGGGGCATTTTGAGGCCTCAGGAGGGATATATTGCACTAATTTGATTTTCAGTGGCAACACAATATAAAGAACCTTATGTATCTTGGCTAAAACAAAAATTAGCTGCTTGAAAAATATTTAGTTAGGGAATTCAACAGTACCCAGTATGTATAAAAATAAAAATGGTAAATCATAATATACAATTGTTGATTCCTTCATTCCTGGAAGTTGCAATGTTCATTTTTATATTAAACAATTAAAAAATTAAACTAAAACTCGCATTAATGACTTAGAGAGAGAGACAGAGAGAGACAGAGAGAGAGAGAGAGAGTAGTGTACTCGTATATGAAACATTATGCATATTAAACTAATACTCGCATTAATGAAGTTGAGAGAGAGAGAGAGAGAGAGAGAGAGAGAGAGAGAGAGAGAGAGAGAGCTTACTCACTAGAGTCGTGTGAGTTGGTCATTTGAAATCAAGAAGCCTATTTTTACGGCTGAATTCAGTGATTACTTGTATACGTAATTAGATCTGCAGATATGTAGGCCAACTGAGACAAAAGGAGAGACCATGGCCGAGTGCCTCCCCACCATATACGCCACTGCCGGGCTTGGCGCAAACTCACGACTCTTCGGTCTCAATTCAGGTGCTCTACCACTGAGCCACCATGCGCTCTCTAAATGCAGTATTCTTGTTTTGCTACCACCAGACGATTTTATATGGTTTATTTTTTTATTTATCTATTTATTTATTTTTGTACTGGTGACATAAGGAAGTCTACGGGTTCCATTTACCCTTTTAGTACAAAAGGTCTCCCCAGTGCCGAAAAAGCCCATTTAAAGGCAGTGAGAATATCAGTACAACATGTCACCGGATTGAACGAGACAAGAATGTGGCTTGTGTGGTGGAATTAAAGGTCGTATGCTTAAACTTTAATTGCACACCGGATTGCCATACCTTAATCTTTGACGATCATTTAGGGAACGCCTGTGGTTAATACGTATGATCAGCTTGCATGCCATACTACACAATGCGGCCAGCAACCATACAGGAAGGCCAAATACATTCGAACACATTCAAGTATTTCAAAAATCATCAAAATTTGTAGGTTTCCGTCCCATTTCTCGATTTCAAGCATACGACGCTAACTCACCTCCTTCAGACCGAAACGCATTCTGTTGATTCGTTTTTGCTACCTCGAGAAGATTTTGTTAATTTTTTATAAACCATTTGAAACGACAGGGTTACAAATAGTCTCCAGGTATCCCGTTACAGCCTGATTTCTCTCCCTAGGTTAAATAAAATTGTCTCAAGGAAACAAAAATGGAGATAAAGTCACTGCAAAAAGCGTCGATATTCTTACAGTGTGTTTGAAGGATCAGGATGCCCACCCAGTTCTCTCAGTAATAACAGATACTCTGAAGGGCTGTAGATCTATTATTAAAACTAAGAACACGAAGGACTGAGCAAGCCCCATTTGTTTACGATCATTTTTGAAGCAAGATATGGTGATGGAATATATAGGAAATTTCCGTAACTTTGTTTACTGCACTCGACAATGTAGGATGCAGGCTTATCACATCTGACAGTTACAGTTCATGGACGGGTCCAGGGGAGTTGTCCATGAAGCCCAGGCAACATCCATGGTTTATCACACTAAGGTATACTCAAAACTCTCTCTCTCTCTCTCTCTCTCTCTCTCTTTCTATATATATATATATATATATATATATATATATATATATATATATATATATATATGTATTCAGACCTATACTTGGAGAACAAAGCTATACTTACTCCAAGATCAATCATAATTCATGTCCATTCGTCACTAACAACTTCTTCACAGTCTTCAAAATATCTATAAAATATTGGTACATCCTTCCTCCCTCAGGCTCGATGACGCATTCTCTACCATCATCTCGGATACAGAAATGGTCATGGTCACCACTAGACTGGAAAAAAACGGGAAACTGTCTCCTTTGTCTGTGCAGTTTTAAACGTAAATGTCATACATCATGACACACATTCACCTATTCCTTCATACATTATCACGTTTCAGGCAGTTGAAACAATCCTTGTAAATAAATCATATACAACCATGACATCCATCACAACTGTAATTTTACCCCTGCGCCAGATTAACTCATACCCAGTCATCCCAATGCTCGCACATTTTTTCTGCTTCACATGAAACATTTCAGCTTAGGCTATACAAATGCCTGGCACATCAATGGCTCACTGCATATCATCGGATTTGTCAGTATCACCAGACCGTTGCCCTCTGCTACCAACATCTCTGTCCACTTTGCCATTTAGTGACTGCTATACTATCTTGAACAACAAATTTTCGCCCAAGCCCAGCCAAAATGCCAATGGCAGCACAAATGAAATTAACTTCAAATAATTACCCAGGGCAACCATACTATACAGCCATGAGAAGAGTATTACAACTCAGTTTTGGACCCTTAACCGTGTACATCCAACTCCAAAATTTTCACTGTACTGATTATTACAATCACAGTATTACTAAAGCGAATTTCAGCGAATCATACATTTGATTCTTAGGCGGGCTGTGTATCGTGGCATCCGACTGGCTGATGATGCTGTCGTCACAGACGATTACAGATTTTTTAGAACAGTGTCCTCATACGTTCTTGGGCATACAGCGGTCAGTTAATAATAAAAAAAGGCATGAAACTCTCCCAGTATTATATAAAAATATTCGTAATTTTGAGGAACTGATGAATAGTGAAACTGTTCCTGTCTTATATAATTATATTCATAAGTCTGAGTCATGGAGGAATAATTATGAAATCATCTTGCAGCGGCAAATAATCACACCGAAGTTTATGCTGTTACTACAATCGTATTTGTACTTTAAGTACACTATATGCAACATATAAGGGGCCATGTCTACATATGTGTGGTGTGCAGGGTTGTGTAACGCCTGACCCCAGATTTCGGTGATTGCGTGCTGAGTTGCTGTCGACAGAAAGGCGACAGAGTTGCTGACATGCTGACATATGAGGTCAATGCCATGACACCACCTCAACACGTATGTCACGGTCAATCCACAGCCAGACTCCACAGAGAATGGTTTACACATCTGCATTTTCCCAATCTTCAGATGATACAGGACAGAAGGGGGATCACTGGATTTTTTTTCATTTCCATAACAATGCGCGACCATCATCCACTCACTGAATGTCGTGCTGCCTACTTCTTCCTTCACCTTTATCTCCCTTTTTCTGTGTCTTCCCTCCTTGTTTCCTAAGAGTATTTCTCCCATCTTTCCTGTCCCTTTTTTATTGCTCTCCTTTTCAGGCAGTTTTACATTGAGTGACATGCCTAATGGTTTCATGTAAGCGAGGAAACCATTTAATACACTGGGTGGTAACCATATATCCAACCCACATGTTTTCCCTATGTGTCAACAGCTGGGTTGGTGGAGGGTTAAAGCCCCTCCCCGTAAAACAAACTCAAAAGACAAACGTCCACTCTATATGGGATTATGGCGTCTGGCTATAGACAGAACGATGCTCACGGCAACATTCATAAAGTTCGCTGGGTTACATCATAATTTTGTGTAACACGTTACTTTCTGGGCAATAGATAACAGGAAATTATGCATTCGAAAATCTTTTTTTATTGGCAATGACTGTGTAAACTACACTGATCAATATACTGTATTACTGCGTAATACAATCATAGATCACTACTATTAGAATAGTGGAATAATCTTCATCTTCCTTCATGGAACTAATAATTATAAAAACACAGGTAAAGCACAAACGGGGATGGTTTCCAGGCTTTCTTTTGTTTTTTTCACCAAAAAAGTTCTTATCAACATTTGCTTTTAAAAATTTGTCTTGTTTCTCTTACTACTTGTTTGATGCTCCACATAAGTTTACATTACAGGCAGACAAACAGACAGACGGGATATATATATATATATATATATATATATATATATAATATTTTGTCCTGTCCGCTCTACACAGGTACAGTACGCGATCCACACACACACACACACATTTCTTTTTTGCTGAAAGCATACTCCGATAGGTCCTTAACGAATTCTGTTTTTGAAATTTCTTGATATACTGTTTTTGAGTGAGGCTTCACAAAAGGTTCACACTACAGGAAGGCAGCCAGAAAGACATACAAAGGCGAACACAGGATTACATAATCTGACAAGTGCTGAGCAGCCCTATTGCGCCGCTCAGCACTTGCCCAAATTAGAGCCGTCTCTGAATCACGCTCCGATTTCGGGCAAGCGCTTTGTGGACAGGCCCGAACGGCACTTGTCCATATGAGAGGCGTTTCTGATGGGCTGTCACCACCACCACTACCACCAGTATCATCACAATTACCATCAACATCATTACCATAACCACCACCACTATTATCATCAAAGCCATCACCACCACTACTATACCACCACCACCATCATTACAGTTACCATCATTACCACAACCACCACCACCACCATTATCATCACAGCTATCACCACCACCACCACTACCACAACTACCACTATTTTCTACTGAATAAAATCGTTTGTTCATAGCATAAATGAAGTAATAAACATCGAACTGCAGATGTACAGCATCCTCCCCCCCCCCTCTCTCTCTCCAAGGATGAATGAAACTACGTGGAAATGCCTCACTGCCTCTTCCCCGTGCGCATAATGTAACACCAATGGGGACAATTATTAGGGGTAGAAAATGCCCTTTCATAATATACCAATCGACATGAAATAGGCCCATCTAGGACCCAATTCCAACCATACTGCAAAGTTTCATCAAAATCCTTTTTCCAGTTTTGGCTGTAAGACACACACACACACACACACACACACACACACACACACACACACACACACACACACACACACACACAGGATTACAGTATAACAGATGTAAACATATATGCACTTTACATAATATTTCCCCACTCCTTTTACTATCTATCCAACTATTGCCAGACGCCTTAATTCCGTAAGGGGTGGCCACAAACAAATCGCCTCCACGTCGCCGTCCCCCGCCATTTCACTGCCCTGCTCCCAACTCACAACCCCCTCTCTCATATACCTCTCCACTCCATCTCTCCATCTCATCCTCGGCCTCCCCCTCCCTCTCCCCCTTCCACCTCACTCACATACATTCTCCTCGTCAGTCTCTCACCCTCCATCCTCTCCACATGGCCAAACCACCTCAGTGTGTTCCTCCTAACGCTTCCCATCACATCCACACCACAACGCTCATAGGGGCATTTGT
>NC_137009.1:36190316-36192816 GCF_032717465.1 Coenobita brevimanus
AGGCACAGAAAAAGAACGATAAAGGTGAAGAAAGAAGTAGGCAGCACTACATCAAGTGAGTGGATGATGTTGAGAAATAGGAATAGAGGAGGGCTGACAGAAAAAGAACGATAAAGGTGAAGGAAGAAGGAGGCAGCACTACATCAAGTGAGTAGAAGGTAAGCAGACACAGAGAAAGAATGATAAAGGTGAAGGAAGAAGGAGGCAGCACTACATCAAGTGAGTGGATGATAGCCGCCATAATAAAAAGTAACACGAAAGATGGGAGAAACAGGAAGAGAGAAAGACAGACAGAAAAATAATAACAAAGGTGAAGGAAGAAGCAGGCAGCACTACATCAAGTGAGTGGATGATTGTGAGAAATAGGAAGATAGGAGGGCAGACACAGAAAAACAGCAACAAAGATGAAGTGTGATGCAGTCAGTACTACATCAAGTGAGTGAAAGGTAGGCGGACACAGAAAAAGAATGATAAAGGTGAAGGAAGAAGTAGGCAGCACTACATCAAGTGAGTGGATGATAGTCTCTTGGACCTGCAACCTATCCACTCTCTTACTCATTGCATATGTTGACATCCGGTGGCTTTCCCGTTGCGTTTTGCACTACGAGAAACAACTTAGTCACCACCTCGATTACGTGACCCGTTTGCAGTACGAGGTCACCCTTCCTTTTGACCTCGTCTGACCCGAAGAGGCAGCCTGGGTTAATGTTCTGCGAGGATGAGAGGTCAACTGTCGGGGAAGGAGGTTTGACGTGAAGAACCGCTATGTCGTCTGTGGAAGAGAGAGAGTGAGAGAGTTAGGGAAGCGAAGAAAGATTGAGAGAGAGAGAGAGAGAGAGAGAGAGAGAGAGAGAGAGAGAGAGAGAAAGGGGTGTAATAGTAAAAGAAAGAGAGATTTTGAGAAAGGGAGATGGGAAAAACATATGATGCAGAGAGATAAAATGCACACACACACACACACACACACACACACACACACACACACACACACACACACACACACACGCATTAATATCGTCTGATGGAGAGAGAGAGAGAGAGAGAGAGTATTCCTTATTAGATTAAGTTCGTCATAGAAAGGAGTTGAGAAATATAAATAACACCAGGTAAACAAAAGGTAGGAAAGAATAATTGATTAGGACGAGAAGGAAAGATATAAAAATTCCATAATAATAATAATAATAGTGATGATAATAATAATAATAATAATAATAATGATAATAATAATAATAATAATAATAATAAATGGGCGAATGAGTCTCCTTGGTTACTATACTCTGTTCACTTAACCTGGCCTAAAATTCCCATCCCTCTATCTTGAATAACACCAGAATACGATGCTAGTCACGAAGAAGTGCCGTGAAAAGGATGGAAGGCCGCTACTTAATCCGGTAAGGGGTGGCCACAAACAAATCGCCTCCACGTCAGCCTCTCCTCTGCCATTTGACTGCCCTCCCTCCAGCTCACACCCTCTCTCTCATATATATCTCCATCCCTCCACCTCAGCCTTGGTCTTCCCCTTCATCTCACCCACATGCACTCTTCTAGTTAGTCTCTCCAGCCCTCCATCTCAGCCTTGGTCTCCCCCTCCACCACACCCACATGCACTCTTCTAGTCAGTCTCTCATACACGGAAAATACAAAGAATGGGAAGCCAACTTTTCGCCACAATAATTCATTTACTAATCCAACATACAGGTGGAGCGACAGAATGAGATCTTGATGAGTGGTAAAGATAAGGGTGAGAGGAAGTGCTGTTGTGATGAGAGAGAGAGAGAGAGAGAGAAGGGCCGCGGTGAATCAGACAAGGATAGCTATTCTGTACAAAGCCTTTTATCTGAGGAGGTGAAGGTGACAGTGAAATATGTGTAACTTTTTTTGTTTTGTTTTTTGTTTTTTTTTAACTCGTCCTCGCCCTGGCTAGGCTCAGGGACGGGTATTGCTTTCACTCGGTTTGTCTGTCTGTGTCTGTCTGATGCTATTGATGCGATTTTGATGGACTATTACCCTTACATAACTGCAAAACATACATACACACACAACTGCATAAATAGGTACATACACACATAACAGCATACATACACTTACATATTCACAGATAGATAGATAGGTAGATAGATAGATTGACATTTGATAAACCCTACTGTAAGTTGATCAGGACTGTGGAATAGATAGATAGGTAGATAGATAGAGAGAGAGAGAGAGAGAGAGAGAAAAGAAAGAAAGAAAGAAAGGAGAGCACATCTATAAAATAATTAAAAAAAAAAGAGAGGCAGAGCTGAGGTGGGTGACTGCTCCACTAACCCATGTACGGTGAGAGAGAGATGCGCTGTATGTCGACGGCTGGGATTCGATATTTCACCTGCAGCGTCCTTTGGTCCAGTACTAGAAGGGAGTTAGTGGAGACGGCAAGCAGGATAGGCACGAACTGGGGATAGAAGAGAGAGAGGGGTTAATGTTGTGTGTGTGTGTGTGTGTGTGTGTGTGTGAGAGAGAGAGA
>NC_137009.1:36197816-36232816 GCF_032717465.1 Coenobita brevimanus
TCCCGAAAGGAGGATGACCAGGAGTCTGAAAGGCAGGTGAGAAGATCGCCTGTGGAGCGTCCCTGACGGAACCCATACTGACGATCAGAAAGAAGGTTGTGATAGGAAAGATGCTTTAAAATTATTTTTTGAAGAATATATTAAAAAAAAAAAGTTAAATACAGGATATTAAAGCAATTGGGCAATAGTCAGAGGGTTGGGAATGGTCACCCTTCTTTGGGACAGGCTGAATGAGAGCAAACTTCCAGCAAGAAGGAAAGGTACAAGTTGAAAGACGAAGGCGAAAGAGTTTACTTAGGTTGGGCGTAAGCACAGAAGCACAGTTCTCGAGGACAACAGGAGGGACTCCATCAGGTCCGTATATGTCTTGCTAGTACTGAGGCCAGTGATGGCAGAAAATATATCACTTGAAGAAATTTTTAATGTCAGCCATGAAAAGTTAGAGGGGGAAAGTGATGGAGGAATCGCACCGTAATTGTGTTAGGTGGAATTGGAGGAGAAAGACTGAATGAAGATATGCTTTATCGTTAGAAGAAATAGCTACAGAGCCACCAGAGTGGAAAAGAGGAGGGAAGGAGGATGAGGTAAAGTTGTTAGAAAGGTTTTTGGCAAGGTGCCAGAAGGAATGGGAAGAATTCGAGTGGGAGAGTTGAGAGCACTTAGTACGGATGAAAGTATATTTAGCAGAGCAAAGAACAGACTTAGCACGATTCCGGGCAGCAACATAAACAAGGTGTGATTCAGGGATGGGTTGGCTCTGGTACCTTTCTTTTATAGGCCCTCTCCTTCTTGCGGACAGCATTAGAACAAGCAAGATTACACCAAGGTTTTCTTGCATTAGTCAAAGGATATGAGAAGGGAATGTATGCTTCCATGCCCGAGAGAATAACCTCCGTAATGCGCAAGGCACACTCAGATGGCTCCCGGCCATGGAAGCAATAATCATTCCAGGGAAAATCAAAGAAGTACTGCCTGACGGCCTTCCAATCCACAGCTTCAAAGTGCCACAACTGACGTTTCTTTGGAGGGTCCACAGGCCGTACCAGAGCAATAGGACAGGTTAAGGTGATAAGGTTGTGATTGGAGGAGCCCAACGGAGAGGAAATATTAACAGTGTAAGCAGAAGGATTAGTTGTAAGGAGGAGGTCAAGTATGTTGAAGCTCTCTCCAAGGCGATCAAGGATACAGGTAGGGTGCTGTACAAGCTGCACTAGGTCATTAAGGATAGAAAAGATGTAGGCTTGTTCACCAGGTGGATCAGTGAAAGGAGAGGAGAGCCAAAGGTGATGGTGATCATTGAAATCTCCTAGAATGGAGATTTTAGAGAAAGGAGAAATTGATAGGATGCATTCCATCTTAGAAGTAAGATGTTTGAAGAAATTTTCATAATCAGTAGAATTATTAGGGGATAAGTACACAACAGAGATATATTTAGTCAGAGAATGACAGAAAAGCCAAAGCCAGAGAGTAGAAAATTCGAAAGAATCAAGTTCAGGAACACGAGAGCAAGAGAAATCGTTGCATACATATACACAACAGCCACCCTTGGCTTTGAAGTGAGTATAGAGAAAGTAGGAGGATACAGAGAAGGGTTTGCTATCAGTCGCCTCAGACAGGTGAGTCTCAGTGAGGAAGGTAAGGTGAGGTTTAGAGGAGAGGTGGTGCTTAGCAGAGAAAATTAGAGGAAAGGCCATGAATGTTGCAAAAATGAACGAGAAGTGAGTCAGACAGTGGTTCCAGGCAGCTCTCTTGGTCGTCACCGGGAGAGGGGCGGATGGTGGGGGCTTTTATGGTCCCTCCCCCCCTCGGAGACTCCGAGGCTGGGTGATGAGATGCCATTTTATTCTTAATTTAGAAAAGTGTTGTGTGTAATGTGCGTGTAGTTTGGTGTCGACAGAGAAACACACACACACACACACACACACACACACGGCTCACCCTCCATTTGTGATGCATGTGCCGTAGTAGTGAGGCTGCCTGAGAGAGAGACGTAGGTGGGATGGGCCAGGAACTGTCTATCGGCGAGTCACTTGGCATTTCATCTATCACTCGACACAGGTACCGCCACCGCTGAAATAGATACAAGGATTAGATAGATAGATAGATAGACAAATAGATGGATAGACAGATATTCATGGATGGATGGATGGATAGTTACATAGGTAGATAGATAAATATAAGACAGATAGATAAATAGGTAGATAGATTCCTAGACAGACAGACAGACAGATAGATATATTAGATAATTAGACAGACAGACGGACAGATAGATAGATAGATAGATAGAGATTCATACATACATACAGAGAGAGAGAGAGGGACGGGGGGGGGAGTAGGGTACGAAGCAATTACACTGAGAGAAAGGGCAGGTGTGTGTGTGTGTGTGTGTGTGTGTGTGTGTGTGTGTGTGTGTGTGTGTGTGTGTGTGAAGGTAATTTACGTCAGTGATAAGAGACATTGTTCAGACAAGTGAGAGAGAGAGAGAGAGAGAGAGAGAGAGAGAGAGAGAGAGAGAGAGAGAGCACCTTAACCTACTTCAAATGTGCAAACTCAACCCCTTCCGGCTCACAAAAGTAGCTGCTTGCCTGTGGTCGACGGGTCTGCTCGAATAAATAGACTAGTGTAATGCAACAACAACAAAAACACGTCACTGGAATGCAGGGATCAAATTTATACATTCTCTCTCTCTCTCTCTCTCTCTCTCTCTCTCTCTCTCTCTCTCTCTCTCTCTCTCTCGTTTAGTTCGTTCACCTACCCTAGTGCCTGTATAAGTGCACTTCTTCGTGACTAGCATCATATTCTAGCGTTAATCTATAGTTGTCAACATTCAAGATAGAGAGATGACAATTTTACGCCCAAACTCTTATCGGTTCAGTTAGATAGGTGGTGGCAACTATCATCCACTCACTTGATGTAGTGCTGCCTACTTCTTCCTTCACCTTTATCATTCTTTTTCTGTGCTCTCCTCTATTCTCATTTCTCACCATCATTCACTTACTTGATGTAGTGCTGCCTACTTCTTCCTCCACCTTTATCATTCTTTTTCTGTGTCTGCCCTCCTCATTTCCTATTTCTCATTATCATCCACTCACTTGATGTAGTGCTGCCTACTTCTTCCTTCACCTTTATCATTCTTTTTCTGTCAGCCCTCCTCTCTTCCTATTTCTCACCATCATCCACTCACTTGATGTAGTGCTGCCTACTTCTTCCCTCACCTTTATCATTCTTTTTCTGTCAGCCCTCCTCAATTCCTATTTCTCATCATCCACTCACTTGATGTAGTGCTGCCTACTTCTTCCTTCACCTTTATCATTCTTTTTCTGTGTCTGTCCTCCTCTCTTCCTATTTCTCCCATCTTTCCTGTCACTTTTTATTACTCTTCTTTCCTTTTCAGGTGGCTTTACATTGAGTGGCAAACCTAATAGTTTGCTGTAAGCCAGGAAACCATTTACAAAGCTGGGTGGTATCCATATAACCAACCCATACGTGTTCCTTACGTGTCAACAGGTGGGTTGGTGGAGGGTTAGTGCCCCTTCCCGTAACACAACCAACTTAAACGGCCACCCCTTGCCGGATTATGGCGTCTGGCTATATATAAGTAGATAGTAATGTCATCTCACAGTTTTCAGTGCTAGTCATGAAGAAGTGCAATGGGAATGATATGGAGACGTAGCAGTATCTTATTAAACCACTGAGCTACGTGAAATAATTCGGGAATGGACGAAAAGCCTGCGACGAGTGGGAGTGAACGTAATGTAGTGAAAAAGAACGAGATGTAGTCACATTATGAACTTATATAAGAAAATGACATTGGATAAGAGCAGTTTTTTTTTTTTTACCTTTGTTTTTTTTTTTCAATTATGTAAGATTAACGTTATCAGTATTCCCAATTGATAACGTTCACAGGAGTCGAAAATTTATGAACGCGGTTTTGTCACTAAGCGTTTTTCGGAACGTATCGGTCAGGCTTAAACTGATCACTAAGAAAGATTATTATTAAGAGAGAGAGAGAGAGAGAGAGAGAGAGAAAGAGAGAGAGACACACAGGGAGAGGGAGAGAGAGGGAGACACACACACACACACACACAGGGAGAGAGAGAGAGACACACACACACACACAGGGAGAGGGAGAGAGAGAGGGAGACACACACATACACACACACACACACACACACACACACATACACAGGGAGAGAGAGAGAGAGAGAGAGAGAGAGAGAGAGAGGTATAATAAAATGTTGAGAAAGGTATAATAAAACGTTGAGAGAGAGAGAGAGAGAGAGAGAGAGAGAGAGAGAGAGAGAGAGAGAGAGAAATTTTAACCATATCAAACCCATTGCTTTACATGGAATTTTCCCAAGCGGCCCAGTCAGTCATTCCCTCTTAAGGATTTTCACGCACATATGGTATTTTACTATCTCCCAAAGCTTTTTCACACTCAGGGAGGGGTGGTCGTTCCCAGCCCTCTGGCTGTCATCCGGTTGCTTTGGCATCCTGTGTCTCAGAAGTTTTCGAGTCAATTCTTAACAGAAAAATTTTAAAGCATCTTTCCTATCACAACCTTCTTTCTGATCGTCAGTATGGGTTCCGTCAGGGACGCTCCACTGGCGATCTTCTCACCTACCTTTCAGACTCCTGGTCATCCTCCTTTCGGGACTTTGGCGAAAGCTTTGCCATTGCACTTGACATCTCAAAGGCTTTCGATCGAGTCTGGCATAAGTCTTTAATTTCCAAACTGCCCTCTTACGGTTTCTATCCTTCTATCTGTGCCTTCATCTATAGCTTCCTTTCTGGTCGTTCGCCATCATTCTTCTCCTAGATCTATCAACAGTGGTGTTCCTCAGGGCTCTGTCCTATCACCAACTCTCTTCCTATTAATCATCAATGACCTTCTAAGCTGTACATCTAACCCTATCCAATCGAACGCTGATCATTCCATCCTTCACCTTTCCATTTGGTTCCCGCAACTCCATCTCAGCAGTTACTTCAACAAACAAGGGATGAGGCTATGGCACACCTAATGTCTGACTTGGCTCGTATCTCTGACTGGGGTAAAAATAATCTTGTTTTTAATGCATCAAAAACTCAGTTCTTATACATATCAACCCGTCAAAATCTTCCACAGGAGTACCCGCTAATGTTTAATAATATCCAGCTTAATCCTGCATCATCCTTGAATATGCTTGGGGTTTTATGCACTCGGGACTTATCTTGGAAAGATCATATTGCATCTCTTGTAAAAGCTGCTTCCAAGAGATTGGGTGTGCTAAGCCGACTCCATATCTTCTTTACCACTGCACAGTTGTTGACTTTATACCCGGGTTTTATTCGCCCCTGTTTTAGAGTACAACTCTCATGTGTGGGGAGGCTCTCCACATACAGCTTTTCTCAATAGGGTGGAGTCAAAGGCTTTTCATCTCATCAGCTCTCCTTCTCTTACTGGCTCCCTTCAACCCTTGTCTCTTTGCCGCACTGTTGCATTTTTATCTCTTTTCTATCGCTACTTCAATGGTCACTGCTCCTCTGAACTGTCTGCTTGTACCCCTCCACCACTACGACGAACTCTCATCCCTTTTCTGTCCAACTCTCTAATGCAAGAGTTAACCATTACTCCCAGTCCTCCATTTATGCAACAGGTCAACTCTGGAACTGTCTCCCTCTGTCTGTATTTCCTACTTCCTATGATCTCCAGTCTTTCAGATGCAGTGTGTCCAGGCATCTCGAAAGGAACGGATCTTGACTTTGGCGCTCTTTTGTATTGTTTTTGTTTTTTTCTTGGAGGGAACGGTTTGTGGGCTCCTGGCCTTTGGTTCCTTCTTTCTTGCATTAAAAAACACTGATTTTCACACTTTTGATGCCGACTGTTCTTCTCGTCACTGATTTTCACTAACTTTTGACGCCGACTGTACATCACCACACTGATTTTCACGAATGTCACCTTTTTTTTAATTTCGCGAAGGCCCGGATGGTTTCGCCTCTCTCTCTCTCTCTCTCTCTCTCTCTCTCTCTCTCTCTCTCTCTCTCTCTCTCTCATTTCTTTTTTCTTTTCATCCTTCCTTCCTTCCATCCTTCCTTCCTTCCTTCCTTCCTTCCTTCTATCCTTCCTTCCTTCCTTCCTTCCTTCTATCCTTCCTTCCCTCCCTCCCTCCCTCCCTCCCATCATTCCTTCCTTCTATCCTTCCTTCCTTCCATCCTTCCTTCCTTCTATCCTTCCTTCCATCCTTCCTTCCTTCTATCCTTCCTTCCTTCCTTCCTTCCTTCTATCCTTCCTTCCTTCTTTCCTTCCATCCTTCTTTCCTTCCTTCCTTCCTTCCATCCTTCCTTCCTTCTTTCCTTCCATCCTTCTTTCCTTCCTTCCTTCCTTCCTTCCTTCTATCCTTCCTTCCTTCGTTCCTTCCTTCCTTCCTGCCTTTCATCCTTCCTTCCCTCCTTCTTCCCTTCCCTCCATCCATCCATCCATCCACCCATCCTTCCTTCCTTCCTTCGATTCGTCCATCCATCCCATCCATCCATCCTTCTTTCCTTCGTTCCTTCGTTCCTTCCATCCTTCCTTCCTTCCTTCCTTCCTTCCATCCATCCATCCATCCATCCTTCCTTCCATCCATCCATCCATCCTTCCTTCCTTCCATCCATCCATCTTTCCTTCCTTCCATCCATCCATCCATCCATCCACCCTTCCTTCCTTCCATCCAGCCATCCATCCTTCCTTCCTTCCTTCTTTCCTTCGTTCCTTCCTTCCTCCCTTCGTTCCTTCCATCCATCCATCCATCCATCCTTCCCTCCATCCTTCCTTCCTTCCTTCACTTTTTCCTTCCTTCCTTTTTTCCATCCATCCATCCATCCATCCTTCCTACCATCCTTCCTTCCTTCCCTCCATCCCTCCATCTTTCCTTCCTTCCTTCCATCCATCCATCCTTCCTTCCTTCCTTCCTTCCTTCCTTCCTCCCTTCCTTCCTCCCTCCCTCCTTCCTTCCTTCCTTCCATCCATCCATCCATCCGTCCATCTTTCCATCCAGCCATCCTTCCTTCTTTCCTTCCTTCCTTCCATCCATCCTTCCTTCCATCCATCCATCCATCCTTCCTTCCTTCCTTCCTTCCTTCCATCCATCCATCCATCCATCCATCCTTCCATCCTTCCACCTCTTCCTCCTTCCTTCCTTCTTTACGATAAATATAAGTGGCTGGAAATTAGTATAAGTGAGTGTAAGTAAACGTAATTTTAAACACGAGTGACTGAGTATAAGTGGGAGTATCAGGAAGTTTAAAAGTGAATATAAGTAGATATAAGTGAGTATAAGTGACCAAGAGTATAAGTTGGTATGAGTGGCCACGTGTTAGTATTCAACTGATACCTTATACAGCGGAACTGATAAATATAAGTATTAGTATAGGTTAAATATAAGTATAAGTAGTATAAGTATTCACCTGATATCAAGTATAAGTATCAGTATAAGTACGTGATATTAAGTATAAGTATCAGTATAAGTAAGTATAAGTATCAGTCTAAGTATAAGTAAGGATAAGCATCACTATAAGTATAAGCATCATTATAAGTATAAGTATCAGTGTATGTATCGGTATAAGTATCAGTATAAGTAAGTATAAGTATCAGTATAAGTAAGTATAAGTATCAATTTAAGTATAAGTATCAATATAAGTAAGTATAAGTATCAGTATAAGTAAGTATAAGTATCAATATAAGTACCAGTATAAGTAAGTATGTATCAGTATAAGTAAGTATAAGTATCAGTATAAATATAAGTATCAGTATAAGTAAGTATAAGTATAAGTAAGTATAAGTATCAACATAAGTATAAGGTAGTACAAGTATTTACCTGATAGTTGATATAGCACAATTGGATCACACCAGCTGCCCACTCCATCCTTCGTCTGTACTTCAGCTGTCTGTACTCCTCTCGTGCCTGTAATACCATAGCACATTTAGTACATTGTAATATCTGTACATTGATCGGGAGTACACTAATAGATGTACATTGATCGGGAGTACACTACTATCTGTACTATTATCGGGAGTACATTGTAATATCTGTACATTTATCGGGAGTACACTATTATCTGTACTTTTATCGGGAGTACATTGTAATACCTGTACTATAATCGGGAGTACATTGTAATATTTGTACTTTTATCGGGAGTACATTGTAATATTTGTACTTTTATTGGGAGTACATTGTAATACCTGTACATATATCGGGAGTACATTGTAATACCTGATCAGCAAGGACTCTCTCTCTCTCTCTCTCTCTCTCTCTCTCTCTCTCTCTCTCTCTCTCTCTATCTATCTATCTATCTGTCTGTCTATGTGTGTGTGTGTGTGTGTGTGTGTGTGTGTCTGTCTGTCTGTCTGTCTGTCTGTCTGTCTGTCTGTCTATGTATATGTGTGTGTGTGTGTGTGTCTGTCTGTCTGTCTATGAATATGTGTGTGTGTGTGTGTGCGTGCGTTGGTCTGTCTATGTGTCTGTGTACGTATGTGTGTGTACCTAGAGACAACAAAAACGTACACAGGCACATCATACACTCATACAGTTAAATAGATACAAAAAATACAGCTATACACAAGCCCTCCTAAATCAAAGTAATTTCAAAGTAATTCAAAGGAAATATAAATCAGTGTCTAATTCAAAGCAGGTGTTGTTAATCTCTCAAAGTAATACATAAATTAGTGTATATATAAATTAGTGTATATATAAATTAGTGTATATATAAATTAGTGTATATATAAATTAGTGTATATATAAATTAGTATATATAAATTAGTGTATATATAAATTAGTGTATATATATAGATTACTTTATATAAATTAGTGTATATATAAATTAGTGTGGAGAGAGAGAGAGAGAGAGAGAGAGGGGGGATTAGTGAATATTTCAATGTTTCTATATAAACCAGATCTAAAAGCTGAAAATTAAAAGAATAAATCGCATCGAAAAGTGTGTTAAGAGTGCTTTACAAAATAAATCATTAAGGAAAAGGCGCAACAAAGCCTACCTGAGCTGAGAATACGTGGGAATATGTTCAAAGTCAAAATCAAAGTAAATTAATGTGTATGTGTTCTAAATCAAAGTCAGAATCAAAGTAAATTAATGTTGGTGTTCTAAATCAAAGCAAATTAAGGTGGAGGTGTTCAAATTCAAAGGCAAAATCAAAGAAAATTAATGTGTATGTGTTCTAAATCAAAGTCAGATTCAAAGTATATTAATGTTTATGTGTTCTATATCAAAGTCAAAATCAAAGTAAATTAGTGTGTGCTCTATTTCAAAGTCAGATTCAAAGCAAATTAATGTGGTGTTCAAAATCAAAGTAAATTAATGTGTGTTCTAATTCAAAGTCAGATTCAAAGTAAATTAATGTGGAGGTGTTCTATATCAAAGTCAAAATCAAAGTAAATAAATGTGTTCTAATTCTACATCAAAGTAAATTAATGTGTGTGTTCTAATTCAAGGTCAGATTCAAAGTAAATTTGTAGGTGTTCTAATTCAAAGTCAAAATCAAAGTAAATTAATGTGGAGGTGTTCAGAATCAAAGTCAGATTCAAAGTAAGTTATTGTGTAAATGTGTCTAATTCTAAATCAAAGAATCAAAGTAATGTGTGAGTGCGTTCTAATTCAAAATAATTCAAAATCAAAGTAAATTCTAAGTGTCACCTGCATCAAAGTCTGTCAAAATCCTCTAAATCAAAGTCAGAATCTAAGTGTGTTCTCCATGAAAGTCGGTTATATTCAAAGTAACTCAAAATAAGTTTCTAAGTATTCTAAATCAAAGTAACAGTTAAAAATCAAAGTCAGAATCAAAATCATTATCTGTTCTAAATCAAAATAAAAATTCCAAAGTATATTCAAGATCAAAGTCAAAATCAAAGAAATTTCAAAGTATATTCAAAATCAAAGTAAGTGTCTAAGAATATTCAAAATCAAAATAAGTGTCTAAGTATGTTCAAAGTCTAAATCAAAATAAGTTTCTAAGTATCTTTATATTCAAAATTATAATAAGTTTCTAAGTGTTCTAAGTCAAAGCCAGAATCCAAATCAAAGTAATAATCAGAATCAGTACTTAAGTGTGTTCAAAATCAAAATCAAAGAAGTTTCTAAGTATGTTCAAAATCAAAATCGAAGTTAATTTCTAAGTATATTCAGAATCAAAATAAGTGTCTAAGTATCTTCAGAATCAAAGTCAAAATAAAATTCAAAGAAGTTTCTAAGTATTCTAAGTCAAAATCAAGGTAAATTTCATAATAAATTTATAAGTATATTCAAAATCAAAACCATAATCAAAATAAGTTTCAAAGTATATTCAGTCAAAATAAAATACGCTTCTAAGTATATTCAAAATCAAAGTCAAAATCAAAATAAGTTTCCAAGTGTTCTAAAGCAAAAAGTCAAAATCAAATTAACTTCCTAAATATGTTCAGTGTCAAAATAAGTTTCAAAGTATATTCTAAATCAAAGCCAAAATCAAAAAAATGTTTCTAAGTGTTCAAAATCAAAGTCAAAATCAAAGTCAGACTCAAAATAAGTTTCTAGATATGTTCAAAATCAAAATAAGTTTCAAAGTATATTCAGAATCAAAATAAAATACCTGTCTAAGCATATTCAAAATCAAAATAAAATACTCCTCAGAGTATATTCAAAATCAAAGTCAAAATAATAAAAACGCTTCTAAATATGTTCAAAATCAAAATAAGTTTCAAAGTCAAAATAAAATACCTCTCTAAGTATATTCAAAGTCGAAATAAAATACGTCTCTAAGTATCGTCAAAATCAAAGTAAGTTTCTAGGGGTTTTAAGTCAAATTCAAAATCAAAATAAGTTTCTAAATATGTTCAAAATCAAAATACGCCTCTAAGTAAATTCAAAGTCAAAATAAAATACGCCTCGAAGTGTATTAAAAATCAAAGTCAAAATCAAAATAATTTTCTAAGTGTTGTAAATCAAAGTCAGATTTAAAAAAAGTTTCTAAATATGTTCAAAATCAAAATAAATTCCAAAGCATATTCAAAGCCAAAATAAAATACGCCTCTAAGTATATTCAGAATCACAGCCAAAATCAAAAAAATGTTTCTAAGTGTTCAAAATCAAAGTCGAAATCAAAGTCAGAATCAAAACGCGTTTCTAAATATGTTCAAAATCAAAATAAGTTTCAAAGCATATTCAAATTCAAAATAAAATACCTCTCTAAGCATATTCAGAATCAAAATAAAATACGCCTCTAAGCATATTCAAAATCAAAATAAAATACGCCTCTAAGTATATTCAAAATCAAAGTCAAAATCAAAGTATGTTTCTAAATATACTCAAAACCAAAGTCGGCCACAGTCCTACAATTGCACTCTCACCACCAGAAAAAAGTTCCATCCCTTGAGAGTCAGTTTTCGCTGCTTGGCCGCCTCTGGGTCACTCTTCCTTAACTGAACACGAGATTGAGAACAGGCACGGTGAGAACAAAGGGAGAACACAGGGAGAATTGAGGGAGAACAAAGGAAAGAAAGCAAAGAGAAAAAATGGATGAACTTGCATAGGGAAAGCAAAACAGAACAAAAAGGGAGAACAAAAAGGCAGAACAGAGTGAGAACAAAGGGAGAACTGAGGGAGAACAAAAAGCAAGGGAGAATAAAGGGAGAACAGAGGGAGGGCAAAAGAACCAAGGGAGAAGAGAGGGAGAACTAAGGAAGAACAAAGGGAGAACATGCACAGGGAGAACAAAGAGAGAACACGCACAGGGAGAACAGAGGTAGAACAAGAACAAAGGGAGAACAAGCACAGGGAGAACATGCACAGGGAGAACAAAGGGAGAACAATGCACAGGGAGAACAATGCACAGGGAGAACAAAGGGAGAACACGCACAGGGAGAACAAAGGGAGAACATGCACAGGGAGAACGAAGGGAGAACAAAGGGAGAACATGCACAGGATAAACAAAGGGAGAACATGCACAGGGAGAACTAAGGAAGAACAAAGGGAGAACATACACAGGGAGAACAAGGGGAGAACATGCACAGGGAGAACTAAGGAAGAACAAAGGGAGATCAGTCACAGGGAGAACAAAGGGAGAACACGCACAGGGAGAACAGAGAACAGGGAGAACATGAACAAAGTTATAGTCTGTGTTCACCTGACAAAGATCCCTAACACCCAGCTCAGGTGATGGCCAGGTGTAGTCAGATTGGAGGGTGGATTTGACTAGTAACCAAGGAGACTCATGCCCGCCTCATAACTACAGGTCAGTGAATTAAGCAGCCATAACATAGCATTTCAGTTGTTTGAGTGACCTAGTTCCATCAGGTGATAAACAAATAAGAAAAAAAAAAGCAAACAAGCAAGGAGAGTAAGAAAGCAGATCAGTAATAATTGTGAAGAACAGAAATAATAACAAAAAAAGGAAAGAATGGACTAATTATACAAAATGAGCCAAGGATGAGATGAAGGGATGGAGTGGAGAGGTAGATGAGAAAGGTGGGTGTGAGCTGGGAGCAGTGAGATGGCGGGGGCCAGGGCTACATGGAGGCGATTTGTTTGTGGCCACCTCTTACGGGATTAAGGCGTCTGGTAATAGATAGATAGATAGACAGATAGAGTTATAACAAAACAAGGACGGTGGAAGTAAGGACGCTGGACGCAGAGACAAGGAGGATGTGATGAACAGAGAGGAAGAAAGGATGGTGACAAGAACATTGACAGAACGAGAAGGTAGAACAAGGACAAGAACACTAAAATAACAGCAAAAGGACACTAGACTGAGAAGAAGAAGAGAGAACAAGACAAGAACAGGTAGAAGGGCACTGATGCAGAACAAAGATATCGGAAAATAACAAAAACATACAACAAAAATATCACAAAATAACAATGTCATGCAATAACAGATCATGCACTATAAATTCTCATGCAGTTGAATCATGCAATAGTTTAACATGCAAAGGAAAAAAGTATATGCAAATGTAGAAAAATAACAATAACAAATCATGCACTAAATCATCATCCAATTGAGTCATAATTTATCAAGCTAGGTATGTTTTGTTGCATCCCCAATTTCATCCGGACTGCAAGATACTGTCCACTTCAACCTGTCGCTCCCCGAGATCTTTTGTTGAGGTTATGTTGAGGGATTGTCTATGGTGTGGTAGTGTGGTGCGTGTGGTGAGTGTGTTGTGGTGTGAGTATGCGTATGGATAGTGTGTCTACATATGTATGGTATGTGGGTGGAAGTATGTGAGTAATTGTGTGCTTTACAGTATGTATGGTGTGTGTGCCTATGTATGTATTTAAATGGAGCGCAGTTTGTGGAAGATTACGGGTGTGTGTGTGTGTGTGTGTGTGTGTGTGTGTGTGTGTGTGTGTGTGTGTGTGTGTGTGTGTGTGAATAAGAACCATAGTTATATACACATACATCCAGCCATGCATGTTTGTACGTGTTTATAATTGCATTCATGTAAAACCCTGTGACCACGTGCGTTTGTTTACCTTCGAGCCCTGTGACCACGTGCGTTTGTTTACCTTCCAACTATGTGACCACGTGCGTTTGTTTACCTTCCAACCCTGTGACCACGTGCTTTTGTTTACCTTCCAACCCTGTGACCACGTGCGTTTGTTTACCTTCGAATCCTGTGGCCACGTGCGTTTGTTTACCTTCCAACCCTGTGACCACGTGCGTTTGTTTACCTTCCAACCCTGGGACCACGTGCGTTTGTTTACCTTCGAACTCTGACCACGTGCGTTTGTTTACCTTCCAGCTCCGCCACGCCGTCGCTATGGTAACCTGCGCAGCCTTCATCAGTCTGTACCGCGTCTGTGCTCGCCACCCACGGTACGTCTTCTGTACCAATATCGCCAGGTCCTCCAGCCTCTCCCTACGGTACTCCTCCAACTCGTGTACCTGCGGGAGGGGGCGGGGGAGGAAAATTAACCCTCTATTCCTACCACTTCCATATTTTTACTCATTTTTCATTTTTCTACAATAATCTTTAAAATGACGTAAAGTGAACTGAATAAGGACATTACTAAATATATGATGAAGAATTTAACCTCATTTTTGTACTTTTGGGTGTATGGTACTTCTAAAAAAACAAAAAAATCAGAAAAATTCCATGTAATATTCTTGTAATATCCCTTTTTGTAATGTAATATCCCTTTTTGTAATGCTACTGTAATGCCTCTTTTTGTATCCTAATCCCAAGTACCCAAAAAATACATGATCATTTTTTGTATTTTCCTTATTACATATAGACGGATTTATGGAGCTGAGAGGAGGCCTGTAATGGAGAGGGGATTACAAAAAAAAAATACAGAAAAATCCCCCAGATTACAAAATATTGGAGGGATTACAGAAAAATCGCCCAGGTTACAAAATATTATCGTGTTATTTTTCTCTTTATTTCTGCTCCACAATCTATCAGTCTGTCTATTGCCAGACGCCTTAATCCCATACGGGGTGGCCACAAACAAATCGCCTCCAAGAGACTGTTTTATTCAGCTTACAGGAAATAGGGATTACTGAAGGGGATGGAAATTATCTCCGTTAATCCTTGAAATCTCCGTTAGTCATTCAAACAATCTCCGTTAATCATCCAAATAATCTCCGTTAATCCTTCAAATAATCTCCGTTAATCCTCCAAATAATCTCAGTTAATCCTCCAAATAATCTCAGTTAATCCTCCAAATCCCCGTTAATCCAAATAATCTCTGTTAATCCTCCAAAAAATCTCCGTTAATCCTCCAAATGATGTCCGTTAATCCTTCAAATCTCCGTAAATCCTAATCCCCGTTAATCCTTCAGATAATCTCCGTTAATCCTCCAAATAATCTCCGTTGATCCTCCAAATAATCTCTGTTAATCCTCCAAATGATGTCCGTTAATCCTCCAAATAATCTCCGTTAATCCCCCAAATAATCTCCGTTAATCCCCCAAATAATCTCCGTTAATCCCCCAAATAATCTCCGTTAATCCCCCAAATAATCTCTGTTAATCCTCCAAATGATGTCCGTTAATCCTCCAAATTATCTCCGTTAATCCTTCAAGTAATCTCCGTTAATACTCCAAATAATGTCCGTTAATCCTCCAAATAATCTCCGTTAATCCTCCAAGTAATCTCCGTTAATCCTCCAAATAATTTCCGTTACTCCTTCAAGTCTCTGTTAATCCTTCAAGTAATCTCTGTTAATCCTCCAAATAATCTCCGTTAATCCCCCAAATAATCTCCGTTAATCCCCCAAATAATCTCCGTTAATCCTCCAAATAATCTCCGTTAATCCCCCAAATAATCTCTGTTAATCCTCCAAATGATGTCCGTTAATCCTCCAAATTATCTCCGTTAATCCTTCAAGTAATCTCCGTTAATCCTCCAAATGATGTCCGTTAATCCTCCAAATTATCTCCGTTAATCCTTCAAGTAATCTCCGTTAATACTCCAAATAATGTCCGTTAATCCTCCAAATAATCTCCGTTAATCCTCCAAGTAATCTCCGTTAATCCTCCAAATAATTTCCGTTACTCCTTCAAGTCTCTGTTAATCCTTCAAGTAATCTCTGTTAATCCTCCAAATAATCTCTTAATCCTTCAAATAATCTCTTGTAATCCTCCAAATCTCTGTTAATCCTTCAAGTAATCTCCGTTAATCCTTCAAATAATCTGCGTTAATCCTCCAAATCTCCGTTAATCCTCCAAATAATCTCCGTTAATCCTTCAAATAATCTCCGTTAATCCTCCAAATAATCTCCGTTAATCCTCCATATAATCTCCGTTAATCCTTCAAGTAATCTCCGTTAATACTCCTAATCTCTGATGCCTCTAAACACCTTCACACCGACGATTTATTCTTCTTGTCCTTGTAGCTCCCATCTGACGAATTTATACCTTTTGAGTGAGAGAGAGAGAGAGAGAGACCTTAATTCGTCGTTCTTTGTACTGGGATAAAACAAGTACTCAGATTTTGCCATCATCATCATCATCATTATTATTATTAACATCATCATCATCATCATCATCATCATCAGTCTTTCAGTTCCTCCAGTACTTATTCATCATCATCATCATCATCACCATCATCATCATCATCACCACCACCACCATCATCATCATCATCATCATCATCATCATCATCATCATCATCATCGTCACCACCACCACCACCACCACCACCACCACCACCACCACCACCACCACCACCAATCCCCACCACCATCCCCCCAGTGCCCCTAATACTCACAGCTCTCTGGCTCTTGATGAACACTTTAGTACGGCCGAAGGTGTACTGGGCAGGTGTAACAGGTAGATCGGCTAATAAGAGTGCACATCCCTCTAGCGGTGACCCTCTCCATATCGGCCAGGTGTGGAGTGAAAGCATACCGAAGCGAGTCAGGAAGTTTTCGTGGGTAGCTTTATACGACCAGCCTTCGCATCGCACCCTGGCCTGCTCTACTAGCCTGTTGGAAGGAGATGGAGGTGGCTAATGAGGTAGGCAGATGGCTAGATTGATAGAGGGATGAAGGGAAGACATATGATAGGAAGGTTTCATGGGTGGCTTTGTATGACCAACCCTTACAGCTCACCCTGGCTGTTGGAAGAAGGTAGATAGATAGGTAGATAGATGGCTAGATTGATAGATGGATTGATGAATGGAGGGAAGATAGATATGACTGTTAGGTTGATGGATGCATACCTACCTACCTACATATATATATATATATAGGAACTGATACATAAATTGATTGATTGATAGATGCAGATCTATCTAACTATCTATCTATAGCCCGACGCCCTAATCCCGCAAAGGGTGGCTGCAGACAAAACGCCTCCAAGTCGCTATGTCACCCACCATTTGACTACCCTCCCCCCAAATCACCCCCCCCTCCCTCATATACCTCTCAACTCCATCCCTCCACCTCATCCTCGGTCTACCCCTCCCTCTCCCTCCCTCCACCTCACCTACATACACCCTCTTAGTCAGTCTATCATTCTCCATTCTCTCCACATGTCCAAACCACCTCAGTGTATTTCTCCTAATCTTCTCAACCACATCCACATCCACCCCACAACGTTCCATCACTTCTTCATTCGTCAACCTGTCCCTCCAAGTCACTTCACATGCTCCTCTCGTGTAACTCATTTCCACTGCTCTCACTCTTGACTTGTTCCCCTCTTGCAAGGTCCACGCCTCGCTTCCATACGTCAGGATAGGGATCACAATACTATCGTGCAGTGACTTCGTAACTTCCATACTCACCTCCCTATTTCTCATCACTGCTTTCAGTGAACCAACAACCTTCGTTCCCTGCTGTACCCATTCACGCATTTCATCCCCCAAAGTTCCATCCTTACTCATCACACTATCCAAGTACTTGAATGCACTCACATTCTCCATATCCTCACCATCCAACCTCACTGTACATTCTGTGACTTCATTCCTCTCAAACACCATAACTTTACTTTTGTTTACATTAACTTTCAGCTTCCTCCTCCTACACACTGTCCCAAACTCATTCACCAAACCTTGCAACTCCCATTCATCTTCACTCGCAATACTGTATCATCAGGAAACAGCAACACCGGAATCTTCCAAATCTCACCCTCATTCATTAGAGCCACCCCCACATCCACTGCCCTACCTTGCACCTCCTTTACAACCCCGTCCATGTATATATTAAACAGCCATGGAGACATCACACAACCCTGTTTCAGTTCCACACTGAGATCAAAGAACTCACTCAGCTCACCATGCAGATACATTTATATATTTGAAGAGAGAGAGAGTCAGGATATGCGCTAGACTTGCCTTATACTGTATATATTCTAACAGATACTATTTTTCTGTCTGTTTCCTAATTCATCTGTCTATCTGTCTATCTATCTATCTATCTAACTATATCTATCTATATACCAACTAAGCTGCTCACACTACTACTTAATTTAATAAGAACGGGGGAAAACTCTAGTATTTTTAGCCTCTGTCTACCTTTCTATTCATATTTCCTCTGTCTCCGCATGTCTGTCTGTCTGTCTCTCTGTCTGTCTGTATTTCTGTCTTTCTTTCTGTCTGTCTGTCTGTCTGTCTGTCTCTCTGTCTGTCTCCCCAAATTTTTAATGTGTTGCAGAACAAGGACAAGTTGAATTATTGAATTATATTGGACTGATTCAATTCGCTGGCCACCATTCATCTATCTGTCTATCTATCTCTCTGTCTATCTCGATCTCTGTCTGTCTATCCACCCATCTATCTGCTAATCTGTACGTCTCTCTCCGACTGTCTATCTGCCTACCTACCTACCTACCTACCAACCTACCTACCTACCTACCAACCTACCTACCTATCTATATGTCTATTTCTGTCCATCTATATCTATCTATTCATCCATCCATCATCTCTATCTATCTGCCCGTTGATCGCTCTACCTACCTACATATCTATCTGTCTACCTGCCCATCTATCTATCTATCTATCTATCTATCTCACCCCAAATACTCTGATGATATAGGAGGAGTAGACTAATTCTTGCCCAATATTTATCTATCATTTTATCTATCAGACCTCTCTCTCTGTCTCTCTCCTATCTATCTATCTATCTATCTATCTGTCTGTCTGTCTATCTATCTATCCATCTACTCACCCCAAGTACTTGATCTGGTGCAGGACGAGGGCAGACTCAAGAATTCTAGGCTGCTTGAGTTCATTTGGCTTCAGACACAGGACAAGATGTGGCGACTTGTTTCTCAACGTCCTCGTTAGCGATGAAACAGAGATTAGCGTCTGGTTCGCCACACTTGCAGGTCGTTTGAGGGTCGTTCTCCGTGGGTTACCTGTTTGGAGGAGGTCGTGAGAGGCTGAGATGGATTTAGAGAGAGAAAAGGAGAGGGGTATGGAAGGGTAAAAGGAGGTGGTTTGAGACAGATGGATTTGGGAGAGGGAAGAATAGGGTTGCGATGGTGAGGTGTGTGTGTGTGTGTGGGGGGAGGAAGTTGTGTGTGTGTGTGTGTGTGAGTGTGCGTGTGTGTCGTTTTTACTGTTTTATTAATCATCACATCTTCATAATTGCCTACATCATCATCATCACCACCACCACTACCACCACCATCATCATCACCATCATCATAATCATCATCACCACCACCACCACCACCACCACCACCACCATCACCACCTGGACCTTGAGGGTAGTTCTCCAATTGTTGTTTGGAGGAGGAAATAATTTGAGTTTGATTTAGAGGACGAGGTGGAGAAGTGAAGGAAAGGAGAAGTTTGGAGGAGGAGGTGGAGGAGGAGGAGGAAGGTAGAGTTTGAGCAGTTGGTTTGTTAAATTGTTTGTGATATAGGATAGTTTTTTTTATAACCTTTTTGTGTTCATCATCATCATCATCATCATCATCATCATCATCTTTTTAATCGTCGTCATCATCATCATCATCACCATCATAATCATTATCATCATCATCATCATCATCATCATCACCACCTTTAATAATAATAATAATAATAATAATAATAATTTGTGGTAGGTGGGGGCTCTCACCATCCACTCACTTGATGTAGTGCTGCTCTCAGGTGTCTGCCCTTTCCTCTCCTCCATCCTTCTTTCCTTGCATCCTCTTCTGTCTTTCTTTCCTTCATTCTTTCCTCTTCCTTCTGCCTGCGGGTGACTCTACACTGAGTGACAAGCCAAATGGTTTCCTGTACACCAGGAAACCATTTACTACGCTGGGTGGTAACCATATAACCAAATTTTGGCGCCTGGTGGTGTAGTGGGTAATTATTGCGCTCCAATCGGATTGAGCCGGTGAAGGTTTATATCCAAGGGATGGTTGGGGTTTATTGCTAACGTAATGCCACTCAGGGATGAGTGAGGCTGGTCACTCTCATCTTAAATGTTGAGACCAACTTGCCTAGCCCCGGGTTCCTACGCTCCTCATGGGGCGACATAGGACTGGATGATGGATGGATGGATAATAATAATAATGATAATAATAATAATAATAATAATAATAATAATAATAAAATAACAATAGCAGTAGTAGTAGTAGTAATCATCATCATCATCATCACCACCACCACCACCACCACCACATACATTTCCCTAGCACACAATTCTGGTTTATCTATCTGTGTGTGTATTTATCTGTGGATCTATCGTTCACTTCAGTACTACATTGGAGGGAGAGTGACGGCCGGGTCTGACTTCCTCATGCTGGTCAAGTACGAAGATATGGGATTATTGTATTGCTAACCCTTATCTTCGTACTATACTCCTTTCACCTTAACTTGGCCCAGATTTTCGTCCTCTTGCAGCTTATTTCACGTGGCTCAGTGGAAAAGGGTAGTACTGTGGCCGTACATCCTCCCCATAGCACTTCTTCGTGACTAGCATCATTCTAACGTTAATCTATTGTTCTAAATGTTCGTCACCTTCCCCAACACCTCTTCCTAAGCGATTTATTTTGCATATTACACCCTCCTGTCCTCTTCTGTGTTACATAAATTCTTCCAACATCGCCATACTCTGCATAAATAACGTACAAAAGGATATTAACCAGCCATATCCAAAAATAAATCGCTAAGGAAAAGGTGTTAGGGAGCATACTGAAGCGACATTAGCATTCCCATTTTTTTCATTATATCGATTTGGCTTGGGAAGAGGGAAGGGTTCCAGAGGACTGGAAATCAGGTATAATTGTTCCTCTGTACAAAGGAAAAGGGGAGAGAGAAGTATGTGGTAACCATAGGGGTATTTGCCTTCTTAGTGTGACTGGTAAAATATATGGTAGAATGCTCATTGATAGGGTTAGGCATATGACAGAGGAGCTAGTTGGAGAAGAACAAGGGGGATTTAGGAAGGGAAAAGGGTGTGTAGATCAGATATTTGTTCTAAGATGTTTAGTGGAGAAGTATCTAGAGAAGGGAAGGAAAGTGTATGCTGCCTTCATGGACTTGGAGAAAGCTTATGACAGAATAGATAGGCAAGATATGTGGAAGGTATTAAGAATATATGGAGTGGAGGGGAAATTGTTGAGTGCTGTGAAGAGTATGTACGAGGGAGCTAGGGCTACGGTGCGAGTGGATGGTGAGCTGAGTGAGTTCTTTGATCTCAATGTGGGACTGAAACAGGGGTGTGTAATGTCTCCATGGCTGTTTAATATATATATGGATGGGGTTGTAAAGGAGGTACAAGGTAGGGCAGTGGATGTGGGGGTGGCCCTAATGAATGAGGGTGAGATTTGGAAGCTTCCGGTGTTGCTGTTTGCTGATGATAAAGTATTGTTGAGTGAAGATGAATGGGAGTTGCAAGGTTTGGTGAATGAATTTGGGACAGTGTGTAGGAGGAGGAAGCTGAAAGTTAATGTAAACAAAAGTATTGTGGTGTTTGAGGGGAATGAAGTCACAGAGTGTGCAGTGAGGTTGAATGGTGAGGATATGGAGAATGTGAGTGCATTCAAGTACTTGGGTAGTGTGATGAGTAAGGATGGAACTTTGGGGGATGAAGTACGTGAAAGGGTACAGCAGGGAAGGAAGGTTGTTGGCACACTGAAAGCAGTGATGAGAAATAGGGAGGTGAGTATGGAAGTTAAGAAGTCACTGCATGATGGTATTGTGATCCCTACCCTGACGTATGGAAGCGAGGCGTGGACCTTGCAAGAGGGGAACAAGTCAAGAGTGAGAGCAGTGGAAATGAGTTACTTGAGAGGAGCATGTGGAGTGACGTGGAGGGACAGGTTGACGAATGAAGAAGTGAAGGAACGTTGTGGGGTAGATGTGGATGTGGTTGAAAAGATTAGGAGAAATACACTGAGGTGGTTTGGACATGTGGAGAGGATGGAGAATGAAAGACTGACTAAGAGGGTGTATGTAGGTGAGGTGGAGGGAGGGAGAGGGAGGGGTAGACCGAGGATGAGGTGGAGGGATGGATTTGAGAGGTATATGAGGGAGGGGGGGGTGAGTTGGGGGGAGGGGAGTCAAATGGTGGGTGACAGAGTGACTTGGAGGCGTTTTGTCTGCGGCCACCCTTTGCGGGATTAGGGCGTCGGGCTATAGATAGATAGATAGATAGACATGAGATGTAATATGCAAAATAAATCGCTATGAACAAGGTGTTAAGGTTTCCCCAAAGTCACTTAGAATACAACACCAAAATCTCTCTCTCTCTCTCTCTCTCTCTCTCTCTCTCTCTCTCTCTCTCTCTCTCTCTCTCTCTCTCTCTCTCTCTCTCTCTCTCTCTCTCTCTCTGTCTCAGGTCAAAGGTCAAACAGGGAAAATGACCCAGTATGTGGCGCCTGACCTTCTTATTACAATCCCACGAGGCTGTTCCTAATGTTGGCTTAGAGAGAGAGACCCGTAATGACATCAGTGGGGGGCGTGCAGCTGTGTTTCTCTCTCTCTCTCTCTCTCTCTCTCTCTCTCTCTCTCTCTCTCTCTCTCTCTCTCTCTCTCTCTCTCTCTCTCTCTCTCTCTCTCTCTCTCTCTCTCTCTTCCACTGCCTAACCTCCAGGGATGTTTCTCTCTCATTGATCCTACTTATCATTCTCTCCCTTTTCCCTTTCTCCTCCCTTTCTCCCTGTCTCTCCCTCTTTCCTCCTATCTTTCCTCCCTGTCTCTCCCTCTTCCCTCCTACCTTACCTCCCTTCCTTCCTACCTCCCTACCCTCAAGAGAAGACCTGGCTGGATGACGAGAGAGGTATGTGTTTGTTGAGGGTGTGGGAAAGCAGTATGTGTTGCTCCCTGTAATCGTACCTACCCATCCCATTCATTCATCTCCCCTCCCTCTCCCTGTGCCCATTTCTCTCCCTTCTCCCCCCTGCCTGTCCTTCCTGCCTACCTCTGCCTCTCCCCTACCTCTCCAACCCCTGCCTCTCCTGCCAAGCCTTCGGGATAGACATAAATGAGACTGTTCTTTGGCATCATACCTACCCATCTCATTCAACTACCATCCCTCCCTCTTGCGCCTTCCTCTTCTCCCTTTCCTCCCTCCTACCTTCCTTCCTGCCTCTCTGCTTTTCTTCCCTGCCTTTCTACTCCTCTGCCTCTCCTTCTGTGACGTCAAGAAAGAAATCCTCTAGTATGGGATGCTGACAGTGATATATTAACTAGGTAAGATTGTGGGCATGATGATTTGTATCCCTTGTCTTTATCACACCTATTCATTCCACTCAGTCACCTCCCTTCCCTCTCCCTGTCTCCCTTTATGTTTCTCCTTCTCCCTGTCTTCCTTTCTGTGTCTCCTCCTCCCTGCCTGTCCTCCCAACCCCCCTGCCTCCCCACAACCCTTCCAACCCTGCCTTCCCCAACAAAACCTTTAGGAAATAGATCCATAAACTAGTGTTCTCTTCCACGATCTTACCCTTCCCGTTTACTCACCCTTCCTCCCTCTCCCTGTCTCCCCCTCTCTCCCTCCTTCCTCCTACCTTTCCTCCTTACCTCTAGCTTTCCTCCCTGTCTCCCTACCTTCCGGAAATAGGTCTTTTAGTACGGAATATCTGCAACGGTACATGCACTTGGTGATGTTGCAAAAAAACCAGTTCCATTCTTTGACCTCACCTACTCATCCCTGTCTCTCCCTCTCCTTCCTTTTCCCTTCTCCCTCCTTCCTCCAGCCTTTCCCCCAGGCCTCCCTACGTGTGTACCCTCCTCCCTACCTCCCCAGATCCCTCCCCACACCCTCCCTACCTTCTGGAAAGAGGTCCTTCAACACGGGATGCCTGCAGCGATACATGCACTTGGTGAGGTTGCGTGGAAGGCTGTCCGTGTTTTTCTCTATAAACCCGTGCACGCTGTATGTCACACTTCCCGCGTAGTGACGTATCCTGGGGGGTGAGAGAGAGAGAGTTAGAGATAGTGAGAGAGTGTGAGAGAGGGTTAGAAATAGTGAGAGAGATGAAGGAAGTGAGAGGGAGGAGGTGTGTGTGTGTTTGTGGGAATGTGAGAGAAGTAGGAGCGAGTGGGATAGGAAGTGAAGGGATGGTGTTGTGTTGAAAAATGGGAGTGTTTTGAGCGAGCGAGCGAGCGAGCGAGCGAGAGAGAGAGAGAGAGAGAAAGAGAAACAGAAAGACAGAGACAGACAGACAGACAGACGGAGAAGAGAAAGGGTGCTGTATTGTATAGGACTGTGTGCATGAAATTAGTGTGTGTGAGAGAGTGCAGGAGTAGAGGAGAGGAGGGTGGGTATTGCGTGCGTGCGTGTGTATGTGTGTGTGTGTGTGTGTGTGTGTGTGTGTGTGTGTGTGTTTGTGTTTGTGTTTATTTCACTCACAGGAAGGACAGTCAGGCATAATAGTTAAGTCTTTACGATAAAAATTAGTATAGGGAATATTAACGAAGATATATATATGTTACTTAATTCTTGATTTTTATGTATGGAGTGTGGCCGTAGGTAGAGATAGATTTATGGATGGACTGATATATAAACTGATAGATAGATAGATGGATGGATAGATAGATGGATAGACTTACTGTTTGATAGATAGGTAGGTAAATAGATATATAGACAAATTTGTAGATTGATTAATAGGCAGATAGGTAGACAGAGAGACAGACAGACAGAGAAAAGAGATAGACATAGATAAAAGCATAGATAGAAGTAAATAGATAGACGGAGATAGATATATTAACAGGGGTAGAGAGACTGACAGACAGACAGAAGAATCCAAATACCGAAAGAAATTTGTCGGTATGTCGGCGTGACCATGAGAGAGACAGAGAGAGCAACTTACCTGAAGGAGTCTGTGGGTATATTATTGTCCGAGTGTACATGTCTCCCGCCTTTGATATCGAATAGGGAGTGCCCCCCACATGAGAAGGACAGTTGTTGGAGAAGGGCGTCCGTACCTCCACCAACACGGGCACTCACTTCCTCCACCACCGCCAGCACGCCCGTCTGCCTCTGTGATGGAGAGGTGGAGAAAGGCGAGGTGAGGTAGCTGGTGATTATGGTGGAGGGTGTGTAATTGATGATGATAGTGGAGAGTGGTGGGGTTTGATGGATTGGTGGAGAGAGTGTGTGCTCCACCATCTTCAACACCCCCGTCTGTCGCTGATGATGGAGAGGGAGTGATGGAGAAAATGGAGAGAGATAAGAGTGGTGAGAGAGGTTTTAGTGACAAAATTGGTGGAGAGAGAGAGAGAGAGAGATTTAGTATGGTGGAGAGAATGGCTTGTGTTACTCTTCTCCATCATCTCCAACACGCCCCTTCTGTCGCTGGTGGAGAGATGGAGAATGAAATTGTAATGAGGGAGATGATGGCTGGTGGAGAGGGAATTAAATTAACTTCCTCCATCATCGCCTTTCGTTGGTGGAGACAGTGGTGGAGGAGGAGGGAGAGAGAGAAATTAGTGGAGAGAAAGGTAACGGAGACCAAAGATGAGCATTTTGTTGGAGAGATAGTGTTTGAGAAGAAAGTTATCTATCTATTGCCAGACTCCTTAATCCCGTAAGGGGTGGCCACAAACAAATCGCCTCCATGTCGCCCTGTCCCTCGCCATTTCACTGCCCTGCTCCCAGCTCACACACACCCTCTCTCATATACCTCTCCACTCCGTCCCTCCATTTCATCCTCGGCCTCCCCCTCACTCTCCCCCCTCCACCCCACTCACATACTCTCCTAGTTAGTCTCTCCATCCTCTCCACATGGCCAAACCACCGCAGTGTATTTCTCCTAACGCTTTCTATCACATCCACGTCCACACCACAACGTTCCTTCACCTCCTCATTTGTCAGTCTGTCTCTCCACATAAGCAAGAAGGTATTTTGCAGAAGAGTGACAGAAATACACAGGCGAGTGAGATGAAGGTATGACTGTGTGGAAAAGTTTTTGGTGATGAGAATGGAAGGGATGTTTGGTGAGCGAGAGATACAGAAATATGAAGGAGAAAAACTATGGTGATAATTTTAGTTAAGGGATGTATAGTGTAAAGAGGTATATGAGAGAGGGGAATATGTGCTGGGGGCAGGGCAGTGAAATGGCGGGAGACAGGGGGACACGGAGGCGATTTGTTTGTGGCCACCCCTCACGGGCTTAAAATACCCCTATCCTCCAACTTCCCATCGTACTCTATCTGACCCTCCCCACCATGTCAAACACCAACCAATAATTCAGAAAAGGACGTCTAGGTAAATAAGTTGATTAGATGGAGAGTGTGAGGTTGTCTGCCCACGTTTTTGACAAGCTAATGTTGTTTTCGTTTTAGTCAAGTTACCGCCAAGTAATTTTTAGTCAGCGATTTTGAGTTGTAATAGTGGAGGTATGAACTAAAACATCTAACTCTTCCACCTCGAAAATCTCTCTCAAGGGGATTCATTTGTGTGGCGAGAACAGGGATTAGAGGGATGCAGAGGTATATGAGAGAGGGGGATGTGAGCTGGGAGCAGGGCAGTGACATGGCGGGGGACAGGGCGACATGGAGGCTATTTGTTTGTGTCCACCCCTTACGAAATCAAGGCGTCTGGCAGTAGATAGATAGATAGATTGAACGGGATAATGGAACGTCTGTAAGCATTATAGTTAGCCTGCATGCCATGTTATAGTGCGTTTTTAGCAGCAAAGTGGAAAGGCGAGACGTGCTAAACTCTCATCATGACCTCACAGAATCCTCCCTTAGTTGGTTTACTTTCATCTGATGCAACTGGGCCAATTTACAGCCTCAGTATCGAGTTGTGGCTACGTGAACTTCCATGGGCTTTAGTTTAGGTAGGTATGTCTTTGCAAATTAGCCACATCAACACTCCACTCTGTCTACACCTGGCGATCACCTGGACCGAAAAGGGGGTTAGGGATTTCTTTCACTTACATATTAGGGTCCGTCTTATTCTCTACCACATTCCACCACACGCCACACTTACCTGTTCTATGAGGTCCACCACTGCGTTGTTTGTGGGTATGTCAATCATGGTCCACTCCAATCCTTCTCTTATGTAGTCCTCTTGCGTCAGGCGTAACGTTACTTCTGTCACGACCTGAAGAAACAGCAGTGGAGCCGTTAGTGTGGAAAAGAGGTTGGGGAATATAAAGGAGGAAGAGAGAGAGAGAGAGAGGGGGGGGAGGGAGGGATAGACAGAGAAAGCAGAGTCGTTAGCATGGAAAAGAGTAAATATGTAATGAAAGGATACTAAGAGAGAGAGAGAGAGAGAGAGGAGCAGACCCGTTAATATGGAAAATGCTCAAAGAAATATACTGTATAACAAAATGATACTAAAACAGCAAAGAGAAAGCACTTGAGCCGTTAGCATGGAAAAGAGGAAAAAAAAAAAATATTGAAAGAGAGGGTATCACAACAGCAGCAACAGAGCCTCATTATAGTCGTGTAACCTGTTCACTCTCTCTCTCTCTCTCTCTCTCTCTCTCTCTCTCTCTCTCTCTCTCTCTCTCTCTCTCTCTCTCTCTCTCTCACACACACACACACACACTTAGTTCCTCAATCCCCAGCTAATACACCAGTCCCCATCTAATCCCAAATCTCTAACCATTCCCTGTCCCTACTAATCCCAGTCCCCAATTACTCCAATCCCCACCTAATCCCAATACCATCACACCCCTTAATCCCAACTAATCCCTAATCCCCAATACTGACCTCAATCACCAATCCCTAATCCCCAACTAATTCTTTAATCCCAATCCCCTATCCCAGTCTCCATCCCCAGGCACTCCCCCAATCCCAGCTAATCCCAAATTCACCCAATCCCCAATATCGGCCCAACCCAAGCAGTCACCCAATTCTCAACCAATCCTTAATCAATAATCATCCTAATCCCAACCAATAATCACCATAGTCTTTACACAATTCCCCAATCCCCTAATCCCCAGTCCCAAACAAAATCCCAATCTCTACCCCAATCCCAAACTACTAATCCCAAAGTTCCCAATCAGTCCTCAACCAATCCTCAATGCCCAGTCACTCCACTGTCCTAATCCCCAATCAGTCACACATTGTCCTGCTGCTAATCCCCAACCACCCAATCCCCAACCACCCCAATCCCCAATCAGTCCCTCACCGACTTACTAATCCCCAATCCACCCAGTCCCCGTTTCTCCAACCACCCCAATCCCCAAACCCTATTCAGTCTCACCTTCCTACTAATCCCCAATCCACCCAGTCCTCCAACCCCCAACTACCCCAATCCCCAACCACCCCAATCCCCAACCACCCCAATTTCCAACCACCCCAATTCCCAACCACCCCAGTCCCCAACCACCCAATCCTCAATCCCAGTCCACCCAATCTCCAACCCCAATTCCCAACCCCCCAACCACTCAATCCCCAACCACCCAGTCCTCAATCTTCAGTCCCCAGTCCACCCAGTCCCCAACCACCCAATCCTCAGTCCCAGTCCACCCAATCCCCAACCACCCAATCCTCAGTCCCAGTCCACCCAGTCCCCAACCACCCAATCCTCAATGCCAGTCCACCCAATCCTGAACCCCAGTCCACCCAATCCTCAACCACCCCAAACCCCAGCCACCCAATCCCCAACCCCAGTCCACCCAATCCCCAACCACCCAATCACCCGACCACCCAGTCCCTCAGCCACCCAGTCCCCAACCACCCAGTCCTCAATCTCAGTCCACCCAATCCCTAACCACCTCAGCCGCCCAATCCCCAATCCCCAACCACCCAATCCCCAATCCACGAACCACCACAGTCCCCAGTAAGACTCCTATTGTCCTACTATCTCACAGTCCACCCAGTTCCCAACTAATCCCCCAAATCTCAAACTGCCCAATCCCCAATTCACCCAATCCCCAGTCCATCCAATCCCCAGTCCATCCAATCCCCAATCCATCTAATTCCCAATCCACCTAATCCCCAGTCCACCCAATCTCCAATCCACCCATCTCCAATCCACTCAATCTCCAATCCACCCAATCCCCAATCCACCCAATCCTCAATCCACCCAATCCTCAATCCACCTCTGTCCCCAGTGAGTCTCCTATTGTCCTACTAACCCACAGTCCATCCAATTCCCAACTAATCCCCCCAATCCCCAGTCCACCCAATCCCCAGTCCACCCAATCCCCAGTCCACCCAATCCCCAATCCTCACCTGGTGCAGTTTTTCGTTGCAGAAGTTGATCACCAGTTGCTCGAAGGTGTTATTATCCAACATCTCAAAGCCGAAGATGTCCACCAGGCCCAGCACCTTGCGTCTGCCCAGCGTCTTGACCTAATGGGGGTTAATGGGTGGTTAATGGGGTCTAATGGGGGGTTAGTTGGGGTTAATTTAGGCTAATGGGTGATTAATGGGGACTATTGGGTGGTTAATGGGGGCTAATGGGTGGTTAATGGGGACTAATGGGTGGTTAATGGGGTCTAGTGGGTGGTTAATGGGGTTAATTGGCGACTAATTTGGGTTAATGGAGGCTAATGGGTAGTTAATGGGGGTTAATGGGTGGCTAATTGGGGTTAGTGGAGGTTAATGGGTGGCTAATTGGGGTTAATGGGTGGTTAATGGGGGTTAATGGATGGTTAGTTGGGGTTAATGGGGTATAATGGGTGGTTAATTGAGATTAATGGGTAGTTAATTGGGTTTAATGGGTGGTTGATGGGGGTTAATGGGTGGTTAACTGGGGTTAATGGGTTAATGGATGTATAGCGAGCGGTTAATAGGGGTTAATTATGGGCTAATGGATATCTAATTAGAGGTTTATTTGGTTATTGGATATTATAGGGTGTTAATGGGGGTCAGTGGAAATTGAATGGGGATTAATGGGAGGATAATGTGTGCTTTGGGGGTTACTGGGTATTTAATAGAGGGTAATGGGTGGTTAACAATTCCTAGTATCATTATGGGGGGTAGAGATGTAATTGGTGTTTCATGTGAGATGGAGGCCGAGTGTGTCTAACAACCAGGGCATGCAGAGAGCGCACACCTCCTCCATTACAATCCCATTCCCTATTATGACCTTGACCTTTGACCTTTTATGCCCAAAATTTAATCACTTGTTCTTCTCATGGTCCTTGGTCAGTGTTCCAAATTTGGTGTAATTCCAACAGATATTTTTCTCATAATTTTGGTAACAGACAGACAAACAAAAAATAGAAAGCCAAAAACATTACCTTCTTGACAAAATGTAATGTGTTTCAGAAATAATGATAAAAGAGAAGAGGTTCGTGCACTCAGTTTTAGAAGTAGAACGATGACTTATGAGGAACCATCTCTCTTCAGTGTTAATTTCTCCATCTCTCTTCTTTTTCAGTATGTTGACCAGAACTGAACGCCGAGAAATTATATAAGGTGAGGATGGTATTTTCTTATTTATATTCTGATGCTTTACCTGTCTATCTGGGTTAATTTATGGGATTTCTTTGCAACCTCTGGCCACTAAGGACACTGTTTATATTACGTCGCTGTTGTCACTCTTCCTAATTATTTTTTCGCTTGCCATTCGGATTGTGTAGTATTGATAACTATGTAATTTTTCAGGTATTATCCTGTACTGTGGATTTTCCTGTATTAAAGTTTACTGACGATATTTGGCCATTTAAATGGTTTATAAAGTTGATTTTGAATAATTTGTGTGTAAGGGTGTAATGACTTCTAAACCAATTTTTGTATCACCAGCAATTACGAATATTTACCAAACTGACCTTCCTCAGTGTCATATATATATATATATATATATATATATATATATATATATATATATATATATATATATATATATATATAAAGGCAATATCACATGAGCACGTGGTGACAAATATGCTGTGTAAACTCGCACGAAAGTAAAAGGCAGATGACCACCAAGCTTTCGTGTGTATTTCAAAACATCTTCAGCATTCACCCTGAAAATGTCTTGAAATTCAGATAGTTGTCTGGGATGGTAAAAATGGGTAATTAAGTTTGAATACACGATTCAGTGGAAAAGTTAGAAAAGTTATGACAAGTTGAGAAAGATTAAGTAACTTCGTGAACAGATAAGACTCGTAATAGATTCGTCCAGGCTAGCCACCATCCACGTAAAAAGCCTAGTGTACAGGGCTCTACATAGGGTATCAAAATCAGGTTAATATATTGGTGAGAGTGTCATGGAAGTCTAAGATTGAGAAGCGAGCATATATTATTCAACTTCTTCAATCTACCCACCTTAATAGCCTCATTCAACCTAGTCACCACCCACGTAAAGAGCCTACTGTACAGGGCTCTACACAGGGCGTCTCTCGTTCTTGTAGCCTCCTGAGCAGACAATTCAGCCACTACTGTTTCTCCTCGCGTCTCCACCGTCCTTGTTTGTAGGGCTGCTGTTAAAGATGCAACTTCACAGCCTAGGAGATCACATACCTCGTGGAGCTCTGTGCGGGAGAGAGAAAGAGATAGATAGGAGATGACAGTATAGGGAGCACACAGGAGATAATGGTATAGAGATAGGAGATAATGAGGAGGAGGGAGGGGAAGTGGTGTGAAAAAAGGTGACAGTGAGAGGGATGCAAAAATGGTGAATGTGAGAGAGAGAGAGACAGACAGAGACAGACAGACAGACAGACATAGGGAGGATGACGTGAAAATAGTGGGAAGGATGAAGGTACTGGAGATGATGATGATAATGATGATGATGATAATGTCAGCATATCAGTAAGAATTAATTACAACTTATGATTATTTGTGTACTGGCGGACCAAGGAGGCTCCCTGGCATTTCTCCCTTTCTAGCTTAGTATCATATTTTTTGCGTACGAACGAAAATATTAACTTATGTCTTACTATGGTTTGTTTATTTTCATCTCAGCTCAGTTAGTGGCCATGTGTTGTCAGATTGGAGGCGGAGTTTGACTAGTAACCAAGGAGACTCTAATTATATAATCAAATTTCGTGCAAGTGTGAGAGTTGCCCAGGTCTCTCAGGTGAAAATATAGTGCAAATGGCGTTGAGGTGAAAAATATAAAAATAATAGTAAAAGATATAAGGTGTAACTCAAAAAAATCTCATATATATACCCAGTCTGTGTCTGTATTACAAAGAGATACAAAAAAATACAGCACTCTGGCAGGGTAGTACTGTATTTATATCAGCAGTCAGTAATGAATGAAAGGCTACAGAAGAGGTTGTTTAAGGTGCAAGGTGGCAAGAGTGAGAGAGGTGGGAGTGGGTTGGTTGAGAGAGAGTTGTTTTGAGAGGAGCTGCATAGACAGACTGATGAGGAAGTAAAGGAGCGTTGTGGTGTGGATGAAGATGGAAAGACTAACTTGGAGAGTGTGAGTGAGGTGGAGGGGGAGAGAGGGAGGGGAGAAACCGAAGATGAGATGGAGGGATAGAGAGATAAATGAGAGGGGTGTGCGAGTTGCAGCAGCCAAATGGTAGAGGACAGGGCGACATGGAGGCGATTTGTTTGTGGCCACCCCTATGGGATTAAGGCGTCTGGCAATAGGTAGATAGAACAGGACAAATAAATCACTTGGAGGAGATGCCAGGAGTCTTGTAAAAATATTCTGAGTGTTCAGTATTATATTACATTTAGTATCTATATGACTCTCTCTCTCTCTCTCTCTCTCTCTCTCTCTCTCTCTCTCTCTCTACTTACCGTATTCATTCTCATTCACGCAGCCCTCAGTACCATCAATATTACTGACTGAAGTGAAAGTAAGGTTGCCCAACTTCAGTACCGCTGCCACAACCTTCAGTACTTCTAACTGCTGTTCCCACGTCCATCCTAACGCGTCCAGGGCTCGCTGTTAGATAGTTAGTAAGGCTGTTAGTAGGGTAGTTAGGACTGTTAGTATTATAGCTGTAGAGAGAATTAGTCTTTGGTTAATGTACACTTTTTAACATTGGTCTAAAATTACCATCTCTCCATGTAAGTCGTAATATTAGATCAACATGAGAATAGTCACGAAGAAGTGCTATTGTACAGTACCATTCACTTTATCTGCCGCAGTCTACACTCCCTAGTCCCCAATCCCAGTTGCCTCCCAATCCCTCAGGCCTGAAAGCAGTCTAATCCCAATTCCCAATCCCAATACGAGACTTGTAACTCCCAAAACACGACTACACACAGTTCCCAGTCCACTTCTTCCCAATCCCCAGTAGCTAATCCCTGATCCCCCCAATCCCCATTTCTACTACTACTACTGCTGCTACTTCTACTTCTAATCCCCAATCCCCAGTCTGTAATCCTCATTCCCTATTCCGTAATCCACATTTACTAGTCCCAAACCATCATCCCCAATCCTAATCACAGTCCCCAATCCCTAACCCACAATCCCAGTCTCCAATCCTAGTCCCTGAACCGCAATATGTACCTCAATCCCTAATCCTAATCCTCAATCCTTCCCAGTCGCTAATCCTAATCTCTAATCCCCAATCCCTAATCCTAATCACTAATCCCCAATGCCTAATCCCAATCCCCAGTCCTTAATCCTAATCCACAATCATTATTCCTAATCCCCAGTCCTTAATCCCAATCTTTAATGCCAATGCCTAATCCCCATTCCCAATCCCCAATCTTAATCCCCAGTCCCAATCCCTAATCCTAATCTCTAATCCCCAATTCCTAGTTTCAATCCTCGGTCCCTAATCCCAATCCCCAATCCTTACTCCTAATTCCCAATCCCTAATCCCTAATCACCAACCCCCAATCCCTAATCCAATCACTAATCCCCAATCCCTAATCCTTAATTCCAATCCTTAATCCCCAATCCCTAATCCCAATCCTTAATCCTAAATCCCAATCCCTAATCCCTAATCCCACACCCACCTTCGTGATAGTAAATTCGGTCCTGTCATCGTGTGTATCCAGAGGCGAGGCGCGGGTGGCGTGGAGCAGCGTGTAGTTCTCTGCGTTCCTCTGTAGTTTCAACGCCTCTGAGGGGGATTGGATGCTGTTAGAAGGGGATTGGGAGTGATTGAAGGGGATTGGGAGTGTTTGGAAAAGGATTATGGGTAATAGAAGAGGATTGGGAGTGTATGGAAGGGGATTGGGTGTGATTGAAGGGGATTGGGAGTGATAGAAAGGGATTGGATGCTCTTAGAAGGGGATTGAGTGTGTTTGGAAGGGGATTGGATGTGATAGAAGGGGATTGGATGCTGTTAGAAGGGTATTGGGAGTGATTGAAGGGGATTGGGAGTGTTTGGAAGGGGATTGGGAGTGATTGAAGGGGATTGGGAGTGTTTGGAAGGGGATTGGGAGTGATTGAAGGGGATTGGGAGTGTTTGGAAGGGGATTGGGAGTGATTGAAGGGGATTGGGAGTGTTTGGAAGGGGATTGGGAGTGATAGAAAGGGGATGCTGTTAGAAGGGGATTGGGAGGATTTGGAAGGGGACTGGGAATGGTAGAAGAGGATTGGGAGTGTTTGGAAGGGGATTAAGGGTAATAGAAGGGGATTGGATGTGGAAAAAAGAAGATTGTATTGTTTGGAAAGGAATTAGAGGTGGTACAAGGGGACTGGGAGTGTTTAGAAAGGGATTGGGAGTGTTTGGAAGGGGCTTGAGAGTGGTAGAAGAGGATTGAGAGTGTTTGGAAGAGGATTCGGGGTGTTTGGAAAGGGATTGGGCGTAGTAAAAAAGGATTGGGTGTGGCAGAAGAGGATTGGGGCGTTATGAGGGGATTGAATGTTGTTGTAGGGGGATTCGATGCTATTAGAAGGGAACTGGGAGTGTTAGAAGAGGATTGAGAGTTCTTGGAAAGGGATTGGGGTGTTTGGAAAGGAATCAGAGTGTTTAGAAGGGGATTAGGGTGCTAGGAGGGGATTGGATGCTGTTGGAAGGGAACTAGATACTGTTAGAAGGGGATTGGGGGTTGTATAAGAGGATTAGGAGTGCATGGAGAGGGATTAGGATGTTTGGAGAAGATTGGGTATGGTGGAGAGGGATTAGGTGTGTTAGGAGGGGAATGGAGACTAGGATAATGGGACTGGATTCTTTTAAAAGGGATTTGAATTGATAGAAGAGGACTGTAGGTATTTGACAAGTATTGGAGGTGCGTGGAGGGGATTCAGATGCCGCCATAAAGGATTGGAGATGTTAGAATAGGATTGGAAGCAGATAGAGGAGGATTGGGAGGCTGCAGTAAAAGATCAGAGGCACT
>NC_137009.1:36237816-36252816 GCF_032717465.1 Coenobita brevimanus
ACAGGCAGACAGACAGGCAGACAGACAGGACAGGCGACAGACAGACATACAGACAGAAAGACAGAACGACAGGCAGACAGACAGACAGACAGAAGGACAAGCAGACAGACAGGACAGACAGACAGACAGACAGACAGAACACCAGACAGACAGACACACACACAGAAGGATAGACACAGACAGGACAGACAGACGGAAGGACGGACAGACAGACAGGCAAACAGGCCCAGACACACAGCCTCCTCGCTTTAACAGTCAGACAGAAGGACAGAAAGACAGGCAAACTTGGCCAGACACATAACCCCGTGGCACTTTCGCCCGTGGGATGGGTGGGTCGTGGGAAGAGGGATAGGTTCATTGATCAGTGGTGGAAATAAGCCTGCAGGTCCATGGATAGAGAGTTCCATGGTGAGACTAGGTCCATGATGACTATATAAGGATGGACCCAAGGAGAAAATTACGTGTAGTGGTTAAAATGGGACACCGCGGGACACCTCTCACGGGGGAGGGAGGGGTCTCAGGGTCCCGGAAAATAATATATACACTCATAATTTTTTTTTTCCAACTCGGAATATGCCAGAAATCCTGCTATACTCCATTCACTCTGACTTGGCCCAGATTTTCGTCCTTCTGCAGCTTATTTCACGTAGCTAAATGGCAGAAAAAGACGAAAGTACAGCCCTACATTCTTTCCATCTTCTTCGTGACGGACATAATATTCTCGTGCTGGTGTATTTTTAAAACTCAGTGTTCGTGGAGAGATGGCAATTTTAGGCCAGGTTAGAGTGAACAGAGTATAGATATAAGGCAAATAGTGAGGAATACATATCTAGGTGATCAGTAGGACACAAAGAATGATGTAAGGGATTTGGTGAGTGAGGAAGTGAAGGAGCGTTGTGGATGTGGTTGTGGTAGGAAGCGTTAGGAGAAATACACTGAGGTGGTTTGGCCATGTGGAGAGGATGGAGGGTGAGAGACTGACGAGGAGAGTGTATGTGAGTGAGGTGAAAGGGGGGGAGGGAGAGGCCAAGGATGAGATGGAGGGATGGGGTGGAGAGGTATATGTGAGAGGGAGGGTGCAAGCTGGGGAGAAGGCAGCGAAATGGCAGGGGACAGGGTGACATGGAGGTGATTTGTTTGTGGCCACCCCTTACGAGATTAATGCGTCTGGCAATAGATAGATGAATGTATAATTAGCTATATTTAAAGTTAATTGATTAGGTGGGTGATTAACAGGGTGATTAGGGAGGATTAGGTGATTAGCAGGGGGATTAGGGAGGATTAGGTGATTAGAAGGGGATTAGGGAGGATTAGGTGATTAGCAGGGGGTTAGGGAGGATTAGGTGATTAGCAGGGGGATTAGGTGATTAGCAGGGGGATTAGGAGGATTAGGTGATTAGCAGGGGATTAGGGGGGATTAGGTGATTAGCAGGGGGTTAAGGAGGATTAGGTGATTAGCAGGGGGATTAGGGAGGATTAGGTGATTAGGTGATTAGCAGGGGGATTAGGGAGGATTAGGTGATTAGCAGGGGGATTAGGGAGGATTAGGTGATTAGCAGGGGGTTAGGGAGGATTAGGTGATTAGCAGGGGGATTAGGGAGGATTAGGTGATTAGCAGGGGGATTAGGGAGGATTAGCAGGGGGATTAGGTGATTGTAATCCTCTGAGTAATAAGCCATTCAACTCATTAGGCAGATTTGGCGTAATGGTATGTTAATGACCCTCTGATTCTCTCTCTCTCTCTCTCTCTCTCTCTCTCTCTCTCTCTCTCTCTCTCTCTCTCTCTCTCTCTCTCTCTCTCTCTCTCTCTCTCTCTCTCTCTCTCTCTCTCTCTCTCTCTCTCTCTCTCTCTCTCTCTCTCTCTCTCTCTCTCTCTCTCTCTCTATTTCTATATGTCTATTTTCATCATTTATCCATCTGTCTGTCTATCTGTCTATCTGTCTATAGATCTATCAGTCTGTCCATCTATCAATTTATCTATCGGTCTGTCTGTGTGTCATCTTCTTCGTCTATCTATCTATCTGTCTGTCTGTCTGTCTACTCTGTCTGCTGAGAGAGAGAGAGAGAGAGAGAGAGAGAGAGAGAGAGAGAGAGATGGGGAAAGAGAAGTATGAGAAAACATGGAGAGAGAGAGAGAGAGAGAGAGAGAGAGAGAGAAAGAGAGAGAGAGTAGTACAGTAGTAGTAGTAGCAGTGGAGTAGTAGTAGTAGTAGTAGTAATAGTAGCAGTAGTAGTAGTAGTAGTAATAGTAGCAGTAGTAGTAGTAGTAGTAGTAATAATAGTAGTAGTAGTAGCTGTTGTTGTGGTGGTGGTGGTAATTGCAGTAGTAGTAGTAGTAGTGGTGGTGGTGGTAGTAGTAGTAGTAGTAGTAGTAGTAGTAGCAGCCCCAGGTTCATCTGAAACGTGAACCCAGTGGACTGCAGGCTGAAGTTGCCCTCCTCCTGCAGTCCACCATCGTCCTTTCGGGGGATAGGGAGGGAGTTGAGGGACGTGTGTATAACCAGGCAGCTCCACCACCCAGTTATATCAGTGCCACCACGTGAAGGCCTCCCCCTCCACCACCCGGCATCGTAGTGAAAGGGTTAATTACTTTGTACTTCCCCTAATTACACCACTGAAGTAATTCTCTCTCTCTCTCTCTCTCTCTCTCTCTCTCTCTCTCTCTCTCTCTCTCTCTCTCTCTCTCTCTCTCATTTCGTTATTTTCTCTTTGGCTTCATAAGGAGAAAGAGCGAAGGTGATTGAGAGAGAGAAAGATAGAGAGAGAGAAACGGTCTATCTAAGCTATCTATTTTTCTATCTACCTGTCTATCCGTCCGTCCGTCTGTCTGTCTAGCTTTATTTTATGTTTTTCTATCTATTTCTATCTATCAGTCAGTCTACCTATTTATATATCTATCTAGACGGCTATCTATCGCTCTCTATCTATCTGTCTGTATGTATGTACGGCATGTATGTATGTATGTATCTATCTATCTGTATCTATCTATCTATCCATCTATGTCAGGATGTTGAAAAGTTGTCTGTGTGTCTGTGTGTTTGTATATATATTTCAGTCTATATGACCATCCCTTTAAAAGCCTCCTAAAACCATCCCTATCCCCAAAGAGGACGATGGTGGAGAGGAGAAAGACAACCTCAGCCTGCAGTGCACTGGGTCCACGTTCAGATGAGCCTGGGGTTTAAATAGTAACCACTCCTACTATCCCAGAACTATCCATGACTACAGTAATCCCAAAACTATCGCTACAACACTCACCTTTTCCAACAAGTCTTCAGGAGGCGGGAAAGAAAGATAGCATAGTTTAGCCTCTCACGCACTACCCTCATAGAAAACGGGTAATATGTAAACAACTCACTTCTGTCTCAAAATCTTTTATATTATTTCAAATTTAAGCTTATTTTTTGATGATTTAAATATTTTATAAGTTGATTAGTGAAAAGAATATATTATTACCGAAATTTTAGGCCTCTCAGTGACTAAATTGCACAGTAAAATTCGCTAAGGAAGAAATAAATCGTAATGAAGTGAAGGAAGTTTTTATCAATTTGCATCCGACTCTGGCCATACATTAAGTGACCTGTTCCCTAAAATCCAGCAGTTCTCCTACGTAATTCACCTTCACATATCACCAACTTTGGCCTAATGCTGTCCCGTTTTAAGCTAGGAATATTACTGTAAACGAATTATTGGCTGTACATAGAGAGCACATGTACTCAGATCTGTACTCACAGTGTGTAATGCTCCCTCCAATGGCGTCCCCCGTATGATCAAATTCTATCTCCATGTACTTGCCCTGGAGAGAGAGTACAGGTGTTACATAGAGAAGTACAAGTGTTACATAGAGAAGTACAAGTGTTACATAGAGAATTACACGTGTTACATAGAGAATTACACGTGTTACATAGAACTGGTATCTATGTACTCAAATGTAACAACAGTAATACTAACAGACACTACTACTTCTGGTACTATCACTACTACCACAACTACTACTACTACTACTATGACATTATTATTACTACTACTACTATTACTGATCCTCCTCCTCCTCCTACCCCTACTACTACTACTACACCACTACTACCACTACTATTACTACTACTGCAACTACTAGTACTACCATTACTACTACTACTACTACTACAACTACTAGTACTACCATTGCTACTACTACTACCACTACTACAACTACTAGTACTACCATTACTACTACTACTACTACAACTACTACAACTACTAGTACTACCATTACTACTACTACTACTACTACAACTACTAGTACTACCATTACTACTACCACTACTACTACTACAACTACTACTACTACTATAATTACCGCTATTATCCCTTCCATATTTAATCACTAGTAATAAAAATTGACACCATTCTTATAAATACAACTCTCTCTCTCTCTCTCTCTCTCTCTCTCTCTCTCTCTCTCTCTCTCTCTCTCTCTCTATCTATCTATCCATGATTTTTTTTTATTCATCATGTTATTCCTTCATTTCTCTCTCTCTCTCTCTCTCTCTCTCTCTCTCTCTCTCTCTCTCTCTCTCTCTCTCTCTCTCTCTCTCTCTCTCTCTCTACATGATTTTTATACCTCTTCATCTGATCATGTTCTTCTCTCTCTCTCTCTCTCTCTCTCTACTTACGAATCTTGAGGAGTTGTCGTTTCTTCTGGTTCTGGAGTTCCCAAAGGCTGTAGAGAAAGAGAGAGAGAAAATTAAAGACTGATTATTACATTTACTCAGTGATAGGGGTGCTGTGTGTGTGTGTGTGTGTGTGTGTGTGTGTGTGTGTAATTCACCGGGTCGGTCAGGATCACTTGATGGTCGTGATCGTCAGCTTTTACCCTCCCGGAAGGGAGCTGAGAGCTCATATAGTCCGCTCTAAGGGCAAGGCTGTGACCTTCACACACACACACACACCCGTCCCCTTGCTCAAGGGGGACAGTAACCACCCACTTCGTCAATGAAACTTTTCGCAACCTGAGCGAGGCGCGAACTCCCGTCTACCAGATGGCAAGCGAGAACGTTACCACTGCACCAGCGAGCGGTGTGTGTGTGTGTATGTGTGTGTGTGTGTGTGTGTGTGTGTGTGTGTACGGTGGTAGTAGTAGTAGTAATAATAGTGGTAGTAGTAATTGTAACAGTAGTAGTGGTAGTAGTTGTGGTAGGAATAGTAATAGTAGCACTAGACGTAGTAGTTGTAGTAGTAGTAGTTGTAGTAGTAGTAGTAGTAGTAGTTGTTGTTGTTGTGGTGGTGGTAGGAATAGTAATAGTAACAGTAGTAGTAGTAGTTGTAGTGGTAGCAGTAGTAGTAGTAGTTGTAGTTGTAGTTGTAGTAAGAAAAGAAGAATCAGATAGGAAGAAACATAAGAATCAAATAAATAATAATAATAATAATAATAATAATAATAATAATAATAGTATAATAATCATAATCAAAATAATATCAATGACATGAACAAGAAGATGAAGGGGAGGAGGACGAAGAATCAACTGTAATAATAATAATAATAATAATAATAATAATAATAACAGTAATAATAATGAAAAGAAGATATGGAATTAATAATAATAATAATAATAATAACAACAGCAACAACCATAAAAATAATAATAATAATAATAATAATAATAATAATAATAATAATCAGGCATCTCATTTAACAATTAACAACAACCAGATACACTGTACAGAATTTAAAGATAAATTTAATAATAAAAATAATTCTTTTCTGTGAACCACGTTTGGATGGCTAAGTAGAGCCAGGATTCCAGGGGCTTGGATGGTGGGTGGATGAGTGTGTGGCCCATTTATTTAGTAGATTTTAGGAAGTTTTTTTTTCTCTCTCTCTCTCTCTCTCTCTCTCTCTCTCTCTCTCTCTCTCTCTCTCTCTCTCTCTCTCTCTCTCTCAAACAATAATCAGTATTTTTATGCACAAAGAAAATGAAGAGAGAGAGAGAGAGAGAGAGTCAGGAGGTGGAAAACTAGATGAGCAAGACAAGGTGGTCCATATATAGCACTCCTCGTCCACGCCCAAACCAGCAGACTGAGCCGTACTAGTCAGATAAGTTAATAGGGGAGTGCTGTCTATCTATCTATCTATCTGTCTATCTATCTATTTCTGTGGTAGTTGTGGTAGTGGTTTATGGTAGTTGTGGTAGTGGTTTATGGTAGTTGTGGTAGTGGTACTTGTATGGTAATTGTGGTAGTGGTAGTTGTATGGTAGCTGTGGTAGTGGTACTTGTATGGTAATTGTGGTAGTGGTAGTTGTAGCTGTGGTAGTTGTTGTTGTGGTAGTTATGGTAGTTGTATGGTAGTTGTGGTAGTGGTAGTTGTATGGTAGCTGTGGTAGTGGTAGTTGTATGGTAGCTGTGGTAGTTGTTGTTGTGGTAGTTCTGGTAGTTGTATGGTAGTTGTGGTAGTGGTAGTTGTGTGGTAGTTGTTGTAGTTGTATGGTAGTTGTGGTAGTGGTAGTTATGGTAGGTGTGGTAGTGGTAGTAGTATGGTAGTAGTAGTAGTAGTAATCTTCAACTTTAGGGTAAGGCTTCTGATGTGTATTGTGTAAGTGTAGGAGGAGGAGGAGGAAGAGGAGGAGGAGGAGGAAGAGAAGAAGAAGAGGATGGGAAATGAAGAGGATGGTGGAGGAGGGGGGAGGAGGAGGAGGAGGAAGAGGAGGAGGAGGAGGAAGAGAAGAAGAAGAGCATGGGAAATGAAGAGGGTGGTTAAGGAAGAGGAGGAAGAGGAGGAGGAGGACGACGAGGAGGAGGAGGAGGAGGAGGAGAAGAAGAAGAAGAAGAAGATGAAGGAGAAGGAGGAGGAGGAGGAGAAGAAGATGACGATGATGATGATGTTGGCAAAGGAGGAAAAGATGATGCTAACAATAATAGTGATGATGATAAGGAAAAGAAGAAAGAATTTTACATAAACAGACAGAAAACACCAAAAGGGGTAAGATTCAGTGAGTTTTTGGCTAAGTTAGGATAGGATGGCATAGATTAAGTTGGATAAAGTTAGACAGGCATTTACGTTCGATAGGTTGAGTTACGGTTGGCTGAAGTTAGAAGGAAGGATGAGTTAGTTTATGAAGAGATATTTGTAAGTATGGATTAGCTAGGTTAGGTGTATGGCTGAGTGACATTCCAGTCTTGAGCGCTACCAGATGCCCGTGTAGCACGAGGGAAGGCATGGAGAGGTGGCACCATGGACTCAACTTCGTCTGAGCATTTTCTATTAAAATATCTGTAAAATAATGCAAGGGAGGCAACATTCCTTCTTACTTGTAGGGGAGGTAGTTTATTTGTAATGGCAGGGTTGTTAATAATTCTAACAGCTTTGTTCTGAATTTTGTCTAGTTGTTTTAATGCAACCTCTCCACATCCATTCCACAAGGGTGAGCAGTATTCAAGCTGAGAGCGCACATGACTTATAAATTACAGCTAACTGCTCATTAGTGAAGAAGTTACTAACTCTGTTCAATAATCCAAGTTTCTTTGAGGCAGTTTTAGCAAGTGATCTGACATGAGAGGTCCAGTTGAGGGCATTGTTAAGTGAGACGCCAAGAATTTCAATACTTTTGGAGATGGGAATATTAGTAGCACTGAAGGTAATATACGAATCTGGCAATATCTGTTTATTAGTAAATTGTATATATTTAGTTTTACTAGCATTAAATGAGACAAGGTTGTTTTGTCCCCATTCACTGATCGTAAATAGGTCTTGATTTATGGAGATGGCTGTACTGAGTTGAGAGGTAGAGATATTAGACTTTGTAAATGGATGTCTGAGTGTGAATGAACTATGAAGTGTTGAGTCATCTGCATATGAATGGATGGGGTTGTGGGTGACAGGTAAGAGATCATTAATATGAACCAGGAACAAGGTTGGCGGCAGAACTGATGCCTACGGTACGCCGGCGTTAATTGAATGGAAACTGAAATATACATCATCTACAGTACTTTTACTCTTATTTTCCTGTCACTGAGATATGAGGAAATCAAAGGAACAAAAGACTTTAGTCCATAGTAAGGGAGTTTGGACAACAGGGAACGGTGCCATACTCTGTCGAAAGCTTTAGAAATATCATTCCCCGAACTGCATCTCTCTGGAACTCGCTTCCCCAGAGTTGTTTCCCTCCAATCTTCAACCCGCAGCTGTTCAAGTCGAACTGTTACAGATATTTTACGAACAGAGGACACCTGTAATCTGGCGTATGGATTAGTTTTTTTTTTTTCCTTCCTCTGTTCTGTTATTTAAAAAAAAATGTTAGATAAGATAAAGGTAGATCAGAGGATAAGTTACTGTCAGGATTAGTTTGGATTACAAGAAGGATTTATGGTGTCTCTCAGATCAGCTTAGGTCGGGTCATTTTAACTTAGGCTCAGATTAGCTGGCTTGGATTAGGGGTAGATAGAGTTAGGATAAAGGTAGATAAAGGTAGTGTAGGATAAATATAGGAGTAGATAGAGCTAGACTGGAATTAAGTTAGGAAATACCAGGTGGATTTATACCACTTTAATACCAGTTTATGTTAGGGAAAGAAATATATGGATGGGGAAGCTTCTGTGGTTGATATTCTGACTTGCTAAAAAATGGATTTGGAAAGAGAGAGAGAGAGAGAGGGGGGGGGAATGTGTGTGTGTGTGTGTGTGTGTGTGTGTGTGTGTGTGTGTGTGTGTGTGTGTGTGTGAGAGAGAGAGAGAGAGAGAGAGAGAGAGAGAACTTAAGCTCATACATAATACATTCAGCAGTTCGGGAGTCAGAATGTTAGTACTCTCTCTCTCTCTCTCTCTCTCTCTCTCTCTCTCTCTCTCTCTCTCTCTCTCTCTCTCTCTCTCTCTCTCTCTCTCTTTAATTATATTTTTAGCTAGCATTCTCTCATCACCATTACTCTCTCTCTCTCTTTCTCTCTCTCTCTCTCTCTCTCTCTCTCTCTCTCTCGACCCTATTCTTTCAAGTCGACATATGGACAATTTTTATGGCTTCCTAAGGCTCTCAGATGCTGCCTTGCTCTATTTTTGAGAGAGAGAGAGAGAGAGAGAGAGAGAGAGCGACTAGCTTTAAGGAAAATGAGAGAGAGAGAGAGTAGCTTTAAGGAAAATGAGAGAGAGAGAGAGTAGCTTTAAGGAAAATGAGAGAGAGAGAGAGTAGCTTTAAGGAAAATGAGAGAGAGAGAGAGTAGCTTTAAGGAAAATGAGAGAGAGTGGAAGTGAGGAAATGGAAAAGATGATATGGTGAAGGTGGTATAGTGGTATAGTGAAGGTGGTATAGTGAAGGTGGTATAGTGGTATAGTGAAGGTGGTATAGTGGTATAGTGAAGGTGGTATAGTGAAGGTGGTATAGTGTTATAGTGAAGGTGGTATAGTGAAGGTGGTATAGTGGTATAGTGAAGGTGGTATAGTGGTATAGTGAAGGTGGTATAGTGGTATAGTGAAGGTGGTATAGTGAAGGTGGTATAGTGAAGGTGGTATAGTGGTATAGTGAAGGTGGTATAGTGGTATAGTGAAGGTGGTATAGTGGTATAGTGAAGGTGGTATAGTGAAGGTGGTATAGTGGTATAGTGAAGGTGGTATAGTGAAGGTGGTATAGTGGTATAGTGAAGGTGGTATAGTGAAGGTGGTATAGTGGTATAGTGAAGGTGGTATAGTGAAGGTGGTATAGTGGTATAGTGAAGGTGGTATAGTGAAGGTGGTATAGTGTTATAGTGAAGGTGGTATAGTGAAGGTGATATAGTGGTATAGTGAAGGTGGTATAGTGGTATAGTGAAGGTAGTATAGTGGTATAGTGAAGGTGGTATAGTGAAGGTGGTATAGTGGTATAGTGAAGGTGGTATAGTGGTATAGTGAAGGTGGTATAGTGGTATAGTGAAGGTGGTATAGTGAAGGTGGTATAGTGGTATAGTGAAGGTGGTATAGTGGTATAGTGAAGGTGGTATAGTGGTATAGTGAAGGTGGTATAGTGGTATAGTGAAGGTGGTATAGTGGTATAGTGAAGGTGGTATAGTGAAGGTGGTATAGTGGTATAGTGAAGGTGGTATAGTGGTATAGTGAAGGTGGTATAGTGAAGGTGGTATAGTGGTATAGTGAAGGTGGTATAGTGGTATAGTGAAGGTGGTATAGTGAAGGTGGTATAGTGGTATAGTGAAGGTGGTATAGTGGTATAGTGAAGGTGGTATAGTGAAGGTGGTATAGTGGTATAGTGAAGGTGGTATAGTGGTATAGTGAAGGTGGTATAGTGGTATAGTGAAGGTGGTATAGTGAAGGTGGTATAGTGGTATAGTGAAGGTGGTATAGTGGTATAGTGAAGGTGGTATAGTGGTATCGTGAAGGTGGTATAGTGAAGGTGGTATAGTGGTATAGTGAAGGTGGTATAGTGGTATAGTGAAGGTGGTATAGTGGTATAGTGAAGGTGGTATAGTGGTATAGTGAAGGTGGTATAGTGAAGGTGGTATAGTGGTATAGTGAAGGTGGTATAGTGGTATAGTGAAGGTGGTATAGTGGTATAGTGAAGGTGGTATAGTGGTATAGTGAAGGTGGTATAGTGGTACAGTGAAGGTGGTATAGTGGTATAGTGAAGGTGGTATAGTGAAGGTGGTATAGTGGTATAGTGAAGGTGGTATAGTGGTACAGTGAAGGTGGTATAGTGGTATAGTGAAGGTGGTATAGTGGTATAGTGAAGGTGGTATAGTGGTATAGTGAAGGTGGTATAGTGGTATAGTGAAGGTGGTATAGTGAAGGTGGTATAGTGGTATAGTGAAGGTGGTATAGTGGTATAGTGAAGGTGGTATAGTCGTATAGTGAAGGTGGTATAGTGGTATAGTGAAGGTGGTATAGTGAAGGTGGTATAGTGGTATAGTGAAGGTGGTATAGTGGTATAGTGAAGGTGGTATAGTGGTATAGTGAAGGTGGTATAGTGGTATAGTGAAGGTAGGTGTAGTGGTATAGTGAAGGTGGTATAGTGGTATAGTGAAGGTGGTATAGTGGTATAGTGAAGGTGGTATAGTGGTATAGTGAAGGTGGTATAGTGAAGGTGGTATAGTGGTATAGTGAAGGTGGTATAGTGGTATAGTGAAGGTGGTATAGTGGTATAGTGAAGGTGGTATAGTGAAGGTGGTATAGTGGTATAGTGAAGGTGGTATAGTGGTATAGTGAAGGTGGTATAGTGGTATAGTGAAGGTGGTATAGTGAAGGTGGTATAGTGGTATAGTGAAGGTGGTATAGTGGTATAGTGAAGGTGGTATAGTGGTATAGTGAAGCTGGTATAGTGGTATAGTGAAGGTAGGTGTAGTGAAGCCCTACGTGTGACCTCGACTCCCAGTAAAAGGCTTCGTGTGTGTCTGTGGTATGTGTGTTTCTTGAAGTGTGTGTGTGTGTGTGTGTTTGTGTGTGTGCGAGGGTATTCATCCACTTGTGTAAGTATTTTGCATGTGTTGGTTTATGCAATCACACACACACACACACACACACACACACACACATACACATACACACACACACACATCATCACCACCACCATCATCATCACCACCACCATCATCATCACCATCATCATCATCATCACCACCTACTATATTCCTTTCACTCTGACCTGGCCTGATATGGTGCTAGTCACGAAGAAGTGCTACGTGAAATCTAGGGAGCCATAGCATTTTTCTGCCACTGAGCTACGTGAAATTAACAGCAAATGGACGAAAATTTGAGCCACGTAAGAATGAAAGGAGTATAGTGTTTGTAATATTTTATGTAATTTCACGTGATTTTTGTACTCAGTTTTAACTCATTTATTTATTTATTTTACTACTACTACTACTACTACTACTACTGCTACTACTACTACTACTGCTACTACTACTACTACTACTACATCTGTTTATCTATGTATTTAAGAAGAGTAATTAGAGAGATTAAGTAAACACACACACACACACACACACACACACACACACACACACACACACGCAAATATATACACACCTGCACACACATATACACATAATTTAGACATATATAAACACAGACACATTCTTACACACACACACACACACACACACACACACACACACACACACACACACACATCTTACCACACACGACCAACACACTCACTCTGCATCTCTCTCTCTCTCTCTCTCTCTCTCTCTCTCTCTCTCTCTCTCTCACACACACACACACACACACACACACACACACACACACACACATAATGTATATCTAATAATAACATGTCCAGAATGCAGTTACTTGGAGATTTACGTTTACAGCGAGAGAGAGAGAGAGAGAGAGAGGGGGGGGGTCATGCAGCAACAAGAATTCACTATCTTGATCTTATCTTAGGTTGTGTGTGTGTGTGTGTGTGTGTGTGTGTGTGTGTGTGTGTGTGTGTGTGTGTGTGTGTGTGTGTGAGAGAGAGAGAGAGAGAGAGAGAGAGAGCAGCAAGGTGTGATGGTCGTGCATTGTAAGATGTGTGTGTGTGTGTGTGTGTGAGAGAGAGAGAGAGAGAGAGAGGAGCAAGGTGTGATGGTCGTGCATTGTAAGATGTGTGTGTGTGTGTGTGTGTGTGTGTGTGTGGAGAGAGAGAGAGAGAGAGAGAGGGGGGGGGTCATGCAGCAACAAGAATTCACTATCTTGATCTTATCTTAGGTGTGTGTGTGTGTGTGTGTGTGTGTGTGTGTGTGTGTGTGTGTGAGAGAGAGAGAGAGAGAGAGAGAGAGAGCGGAGACAGCTGCAAGAGGAGTGTGTTGGTAGTGTATTGTAAGGTGTGTGTGTGTATGTATGTATGTATGTATGTGTATATATCTATGTATGTCTGTGTAAGCATAACAACCTCTAAAAACCACACAAAGTCACTCCAAATCCCTACATGACACAACCCAAGCGTGTATTCAATATGGACGATGGGTATTGGTGCTCAAGTGGTGATATGCGAAAGGACCATCCCAGTACTCACCTTCCAGCACGGGATTGGACTGCAGGAGGCGGTGGGATGGGGTGTGGCTGGGATGGGACTGGGATGCCACGTATTGCAGTACCAGTTTTGCTGCCTCTGTCTTACCGGAGCCGCTCTCTCCCAGGACCACCACCACCTGAAGGAGACAGGGAGAGAGAGAGAGAGAGAGAGAGAGAGAGAGAGGGAGGGAGGGCGACAGACAGATGGACAGACAACAGAGAGAGAGAGAGAGAGGGAGGGAGGGAGGGAGGGAGGGAGACAGACAGATGGATAGACAATAGAGAGAGAGAGAGAGAGAGAGAGTAAGAAGTGTTAGTAGTAGTAGTAGTAGTAATAGTAATAGTAGCAGAGGAAGAAGAGGAGGAGGAAGAGAGAGAGAGAGAGAGTGAGAGACAGACAGACAGACAGACAACAGAGAGAGAGAAAGAGAGAGAGAGAGAGAGAGAGAGGAGGAGGAGGAAGAGGAAGTGGTAGTAGTAGTAGTAATTGTAGTAGTAGTAGTAGTAGTAGCAGATGAAGAAGAGAAGGAGGGGAAGGAGGAGGAGGAAGAGAAGGTAGAGAGAGAGAGAGAGAGAGAGAGAGGAGGAAGAAGAAATGGTAGTAGTAGTAGTTGTAGTAGTAGTAGTAATAGTAGCAGAAGAAGAAGAAGAAGTAGAGGAGGAGGAGAAGAAGGTTTGAATTAATACATATCGACCACACGAATATTAAGTATGTGTGTGTGTGTGTGTGTTGCAAGGAAGTGGGTGTGTTGCAAGGAAGTGGGTGTGTTGCAAGGAAGTGGGTGTGTTGCAAGGAAGTGTGTGTGTGTGTGTGTGTGTGTGTGTGTGTGTGTGTGTGTGTGTGTGTGTGTGTAATTTTTTCACCATTTTCAGCTATACTCCTTTCACTCAAACTTGGCCTAAAATCTCCATCTTTCCTCAGTGCTTAGTTCCCAGCATAAATTAACGCTAATTACGATGCTAGTCACGAAGAAGTGCCGGGGAAGGATGTAGAGCCTTAGTATTGTCTTCTTCTGCCACTGAGCTACGTGAAATAAGCTGCAAAAGGACGAAAATCTGGGCCAAGTTAAGGTGAAAGGAGTATAGTCACGAAGAAGTGTCATACGAATGGATTTATATTTTATCTATCTGTTTATTTATTCATCTATCTATCTATCTATTTAATTATCTATCTATCGATTTATTAATTATCATTTTAGGTCATGGCAACGAATTCAAATCAGAAATCCGTTATTCTTTCAAACTCTCCAATTCAATTTTTAAAAACAGCCGTAAAACCGAAGATTAAAAATAATATAAACAAATAATCTTTTAAATTCTCAAAGTAATTATTTTGAACCATAAGTAAGTCTCCATAACATTAAATTATTATGTAAAAATAGTAATTGTAACATTTTAAAAGTAACCGTTTTTTTGGCTTTCAAATTTACGGTGGTATGAAAACTGCGCGCTCCTTGTGTCTTGCGAGGATGGCCCAGTCTGCGGGAGTGGGGTTGAGGATTTTTTTTGGGTGATGGGAAAAAAATAATTAAGCTTTACAGTCAGTAGGATAGATAGAATGATAGACAGAATGATGCAGGATAGACAGAATGATAGAATGATGCAGGATAGACATTTGCAACTCACAAGAATTGGGAGGCGTATTAAGTCGCAATATGAATGGAGATACGAACATGGATAATAATTATTTTTATATATACATACAAGGTCCCTAACACCTCTTCCTTGGCGATTTATTTTCATTATTAACATTCAATTTCCATGGCCGTACTACCGATGTGCTTTGCAATGATGATATATATGGAGATAATAAGGTGTGAAGTATAGAATGAATCGCTTAGGAAAAGGTGTTAAGTAAATGTTTATACACGTACCTGATCTGCTTTCCTCTCACACACGCCTCTATGGGCTGCGTCCGCGAGTGCGTAGCTGTGAGGGAGAGAGAGAGAATTAGAGAGAGAGAGAGAGAGAGAGAGAGAGAATTAGAGAGAGAGAGAGGGGGGGAATGGGAGAGAGAAGAGGCGGGTTGATGAGAGAGAGAGAGAGA
>NC_137009.1:36255316-36257816 GCF_032717465.1 Coenobita brevimanus
TAACCTCCTTGGCGAAGATAATGATAATAATAATGATAATAATAATAATAATGATAATAATAATAATAATAATAATAATAATAATAATAATACGAGGAAATTTGCGTCATCGTATTAAAGGGGTGTTTTACTTGAGAGAGAGAGAGAGAGAGAGAGAGAGAGAATGTCTATCCCTTAACACAGTAATCGAATTTGCTTATCTTTTTAGGTTCCTCTCTCTCTCTCTCTCTCTCTCTCTCTCTCTCTCTCTCTCTCTCTCTCTCTCCTCCGCCGCGTGGTGCAGTGTTGCCACATCAACTTTAAAAACACACCATCTTCGCCTTTCCCCTCTTCACCTTTAAGAAATCCAGTGTTGCCAAATCTCACTCTCATCATCATCATCATCATCATCATCAGTAGTAGTAGTAGTAATAGTATTATTATTATTATATTATTATTATTATTATTATTTTATTATTATTATTATCATCATCACCATCATCACCATCTTCATCATCATCACCATCATCATCATCGTCATCATCATCATCACCACCATATCCATACGCTCTCTCTCTCTCTCTCTCTCTCTCTCTCTCTCTCTCTCTCTCTCTCTCTCTCAGCAGTACCAAACCAACACCAGGGCCTCAGCGGGAGAGTGACAGCCATAACATTTCGTTCCCCATGCTGGCCAGGTACGAATATTCAGTCACAGAAAGCATGTACAGGTAGAGGTGTGTAATGAGCAGGTGAGATGGCGGTTTTAGAAGTTATATTAGGAATTATTTATATATTGTATTTTTTTCCAATATATATCTTTTATAATTGGGTCTTGTTTACTTTATTATATTTCGTTATTATTTTATTTTTATTTTATTTATTTTTTTGTCTTATTTATCTATTTTATTTATTTATTTTTATTTATTATTTTATTTATTTTTATTTATTATTTTATTTATTTATTTTTATTTATTATTTTATTTATTTATTTTTATTTATTATTTTATTTATTTATTTTTATTTATTATTTTATTTATTTATTTTATTTATTTACTTGATTTTTATTTTATTTTATTTTATTTACTTTATTTTATTTTATATATTTTATTTATTTTTTATTTTTATTTTATTGTATTTTATTCATTTATTTTATTTTATTCGATTATTTTATTTTATTTATTTTTTATTTTTTTTATTTTATTTTATTTTGTTTTATTTATTTTATTTTATTTTTATTTTTTATTTTATTTTTTTATTTATTTTATTTTATTTATTTTTTATTTTTATTTTTTATTTTTATTTATTTTATTTTAATTTGTTTTATTTATTTATTTTATTTTATTAATTAAGTTTATTTATTTATTTTGCTTATTTTTTATTATTTCGTTATTCATTTATTTTATTTATTTCATTTTAAATTATTTTATTATTTTAGGATTTTTATTAAGAATTGTAAAGGAAAATAAAAAAATCGATGAATTCAACTAACAAAAATTTACCCAAAATTAATTAGATTTCTTAAATAGGGAAGATATGAGAGAGAGAGAGAGAGAGAGAGAGAGAGAGAGAGAGAGAGAGAGAGAGGGAGAGAAGGAAATGCGTCAGAGAGAGAGAGAGAGAGAGAGAGAGAGAGAGGGAGGGAGAGAGAATGCAGGAACATGTTTTTCCTCTTATCCTAGCTCTCTCTCTCTCTCTCTCTCTCTCTCTGTGTGTGTGTGTGTGTGTGTGTGTGTGTGTGTGTGTGTGTGTGTGTGTGTGTGTGTGTGAGAGAGAGAGAGAGATTCGAGTTATCACACCTTATCACTGAGGAGACGGGCTAATCTTTCCGCATCAAAGTCCAAACAACTTTTCCTTAGCGATTTATTCTGCGCAGTAAATTCCATCTTGTGTGTTATTGATAAAAACTGGATCTACAGTATATTACTAATTCTATATCCTTCCCATAGCACTTCTTCGTGACTAGCAATATATTCTAGTGTTAATCTATTGTTACAACTTAACTCAGTACAATGCTACGGCTCTACATCCCTTCCATAGCACTTCTTCGTGACTAGCAATATATTCTGGTGTTAATCTATTGTTACAACTTAACTCAGTACAATGCTACGGCTCTACACCCCTTCCGTAGCACTTCTTCGTGACTAGCAATATTGTAGTGTTAATCCATTGTTACAACTCAGCATTCAAGATGGAGGGATGGCAATTTTGGGCCAGTTTTTAGTGACTAGAGTATAGTTATTTTTATTTTAGTTTATTTTCTGGTTTTCGTTGCGTTTCATTTATGCATACACACGCACGCCCTCTCTGGCACACTCTCTCACTCTCTCCTTTTCTCTCTCTCGCTTTCATTCATTCTCTCTCACTCATGTACTGTCTTTCACGCCTTTCTCTCCAGCTCACCGTCTCACTCTGTCATTCACTCAATCATTCATGCATTTCCTTGCTATAACTCGCTCTCTCAATTTCACTCTGTCACTCGCTCACCTATGCATTCATTTTCTTTCTAAATCACTCTCTTACC
>NC_137009.1:36262816-36272816 GCF_032717465.1 Coenobita brevimanus
TACAACCTTTCTCATAACATAATCCATAACCAAAACAAAGAGCATTATTATTATGATTATGATGATGATGATGATGATGATTATTATTATTATTATTATTATTAATATTAATATTATAATATGATAATGATGATAGTAATATTCATGATGATGATGGTAGTAGTAGTAGTAGTAATAATAATAATAATGATAATAATAATAATAAATAAATAAATAAACAATAGAATACAGGAGGCATGTGAGCTATATTAATAATTGCACAACTTCACCTCCAGGACGCCATTTGAAGAATATATATACAATTTCAAAACAATTTTCTTACCCCGAGATAGGCAAGATTAAAGAAGCTCCCTAACACATTTTCCTAGGCGATTTACTTTTCTTATTACACCTTACTGTCCTCGTCTGTTATATAAATCAAGTATTGCCACACTGCATAAAGCTCCCTAACACCTTTTCCGTAGCGATTTAGTTTGCTCATTACATCTTACTGACCTCGTCTCTGTATATAAATCAAGTATCACCGTACTCTGCATAAATAAAGCTCCGTAACACCTTCTCCTAGGCGATTTATTTTGCTTATTACACCTTACTGTCCTCCTCCGTGTTATGTAAATCAAATATCACCACACTGTGCTTAAATGACGTAGGATATTAACCAGCCATATCCAAAAATAAATCGCTAAGGAAGAGGTGTTACGGAAAACGAAATATAAAAATAGGTCATCGAACTGAAGTGGCTTTGGGTAAACAAGGAACAAAAAAAACAATGCAGTAGATGAGAGAGACTTTTTCCTCTCTCTCTCTCTCTCTCTCTCTCTCTCTCTCTCTCTCTCTCTCTCTCTCTCTCTCTCTCTCTCTCTCGTGTATTTTCTTTGACATCCACACATACAGTCACATACGTACATACACATATTCTCTCTCTCTCGTGTCTTATGTCCATCTATCTATCTATCTATCTGGCTTACTATCTATCTATCCATCCATCTATCTATATCTATCTCTTTATCTCCGTCTGTCTGTCTGTTTCTCAATGCATCTGTCTATCTATCTATCTGTCTGTCTGTACGTATCACTCACACACACACACACACACACACACACACACACACACACACACACACACACACACACACACACACACACACTGTAAAAATACCTCAGCCAACACTCATAAACAAGGGGTGTGTTTGGAGAGAGAGAGAGAGAGAGAGAGAGAGAGAGAGAGAGAGAGAGAGAGGAAAATCCAGTGCTATGTTAAGAAAATTCATTCATTCATTCATCCATCCATTCATTCATTCATCCATCCATCCATTCATCCTTCCATCCATCCATCCATCTATCCATCCATCCATTCATTCATTCATTTATTCATTCATTCATCCATCCATCCATCCATCCATCCATTCATTCATTCATCCATCCATTCATTCATTCATCCATACATACATGCATATATACATACATACATACTTACATCCATCCATCCATCCATCCATTCATTTATTCATTCATTCATCCATACATACATACATATATACATACATACATGCATACATTCATCCATCCATCCATTCATCCATCCATCCATCCATTCATCCTTCCATCCATCCTCCATCCATCCCTGTATAACAATAAGCCGGTCACTCTTCCCTGAGCAGCATCAAGAGTTCAATAAACCCCAGAGTCTTGAACCTGAACCCTTGGTAGGTGAGATGAGGTTCGGAGCGCCTAAACCCACAAGGCCACCAGGCGTTTATTGGTTATATGGTTACCACCCAACGTAGATTATTGGTTCGAAGTATAGGAAGTCATTGTTTGTCTTGCAGTGTAGTTATATATTTCGACTGAGAGAGAGAGAGAGAGAGAGAGAGAGAGAGAGAGAGAGAGAGAGAGAGAATATAAAACTCTTACATTCATAAAGGCTGTGTAGTGAACAAAAAGGTGAAAGGATGAAACAGAAAAGAATAAGAAATAAAAATATGAGAACTTAGAAGAATTTTGGGCTATAGAAAACAGCGAGGTGTTGGGCTATAGAAAACGGAGAGAATAAAGAAAACGAGAAAGTAGTAATTATAGGTAACTCTTAGAAATCTAGTCCCTCATTTTTATTACCTGCGCCGATGCCGACAGGTCTGTAAGTGGTACACCTGGAGATCTTTCTTTTTTTCTTCTTCAAAGAAAGTTGGAATATCTGCTCATGGAGAGCTGTAACCGATTTCTTTTTGAAATACAAAGTTGCTTAGCTTGAAGTTTTGAGTTCTTTTTAACATGTCAGCTGTTGAGTCAGCTAACACATCAGCTGACTATTAGGTAATTTTCAATTTTGGCCATAAGGAGGCGTTCCATATGGAGGCATTTTAGCGACTTTCTTATGAAATACAAAGTTTAAATTTTGAGTTGATCTGACATGTCAGCTGTTGTATCAGCTGTTGAATTAGCTGATGGTTCAGCTGATTGTTAGCAGTTTTCAATTTTGGCTATAAGAAGACATTTTAGAGAGAAGCTTTTAAAAACTGGTCACAATAGTTTCGCCACAGATCTGTGAAGACAGTCCCTTCTTGTCTGGATGGAGGCTGTGTACGACGGAGAGTGAAGCACCAGACGAAGATGTGGAAATGGTGGGGGGGGGAAAAAAAAAAAAAAAAAAGCAAATAATAAAAGACAATGTGAGAAAGTAAGAAAATGATGGAATAAATGCGATCAGGTTGGAAAATGGGTAAAAAAAAAAAAAAAAAAAAAAAAGGCCCATTTAAGGGTAACTCACGTAAATCTGGTCCCTCTTGTGTCTGGCGTGGAATTGTGTAAGAATATATGTAAAAAAAGAAAATAATGAAAGATAATGTGAGAAAGTGAGAAAATAAATGTGATCAGGTTAGAAAATGGGTAAAAATAACAAAAAGAAGCGGATTTAAGGATAACTCACGTAAATCTGGTCCCTCTTGTATCAGCGTGGAGGTATCATATAAGAATATTTGTAAGAAAAGAAGAAAATAATGAAAGATAATGTGAGAAAGTGGTGAAATAAAAGTGATCAGGCTAGAAAATGGGCAAAATTAACAGAAAAAGAAGCCCATTTCAGGGTAACTCACGTAGATCTGGTCCCTCTTGTATCTGGCGTGGAGGTTGTGTAGGATGGCCTCCTCTGAGATGGGGTACAGGGCAGCACAGTCTGGACACCCGACCTCCCCCTCCACCGACCCCGCCCCTGACCCGACCAAGGACCCGACCGACCCCGACCCGACTCCTGCGCTGCTGCCACACGCCGACCCGCCCATCGCTGGTCCGCCCATCACGCCTCCGGTACGGGTGCAGAGAGAGAGCCCAGGGACCCCACGCCCACGCCCACTCATGTCACGCCCACACCCACTCACCACTGCAAGGAAAAAATAAAATCAGTAAATAAAAATGGAATTGTGTGATGTATCCGGCATGAAAAGTAAGAAGGATTTATGATACGAAAAAGTAAGGGATTTATTACAGGAAAAAGGAGGGATTTATGATAGGAAAAGTAAGAGGAATTTATCATAGGAAGAAGTAAGAGGGATTTATCATAGGAAAAATGAAGAGGGATTTATGATAGGAAAAATGAAGAGGGATTTATCATAGGAAAAAGTAAGAGGGATTTATGACAGGAAAAATTAAGAAGGATTTATCATAGGAAAAAGTAAGGGATTTATCATAGGAAAAAGTAAGAGGGATTTATCATAGGAAAAAGTAAGAGGGATTTATTAGGGAAAGTAAGAGGGATTTATCAGGGAAGAAGTAAGAGGGATTTATCAGGGTCTTCAATATTTTCTGGAGGTAGATTAGTGCTTGAATAGGATGCTAGTCACGAAGAAGTGCTGCGGAAAGGATGGAGAGCCACAGTATTGTCTTTTTTTTCTGCCACTGAGCAACGTGAAATAAGCTGCAAAAGGACGAGAGAGAGAGAGAGAGAGAGAGAGAGAGAGAGATCATTACTTCTGACCGGAAGGAAAAAATAAGAAGGATTAGCGATAAGGAAGCTGTCTAACACCTCTTCCGTAGCGATTTATTTTTGGCTATGGCGGTTAACATCCTTTTGTACGTTATTTATTGGGAGGATTTATGTAATTCAGAAGAGGAGATCAAGGTGTAATAAGGAAAATAAATCACTTAGAAAAAGGTGTTAAGAAAGATATACTCCTTTCACCTCAACTTGGCCCAGATTTTCGTCCTTTTGCAGCTTATTTCACGTAGCTCAGTGGTAAAGACAATGCTACGGCTCTACATCCCTTCCATAGCACTTCTTCGTGACTAGCATCATATTCTAGTGTTTCTCTCTCTCTCTCTCTCTCTCTCTCTCTCTCTCTCTCTCTCTCTCTCTCTCTCTCTCAGAGCATACATGTACACCTCTTGCTGTCACATATAAAACGCACACATGTATACCTCTTGCTAGCGACGATATAAAACGCACACATGTATGCCTCCTGCTCTAGATATTAAACGCACACATGTATACCTCTTGCTAGCGAAGATATAAAACGCACACATGTATACCTATCTCCTGCTTTCATATAAAACGCACAAGTGTATACCTACCTCCTGCTCTCAGATATAAAACGCACACATGTATACATACCACTTCTATAAAACGTACACATGTATACTCGTACTTCTTGCTGTCATAGATAAAAAACGCACACATGTACACCTTTTGCCTCTACATGGATTCTGTCATCGAGCGAACGGAAATATACACATGCACACGCACACATACACGCACATACATTCACGTGCACACAGGCAAATACATATCCACATATACATACAGTCAATCATACACACAGAAAACACACACGCACCATTCCCAACCCTCTAACTATCATCCAATTGCTTTAACATCCTGTATCTCAAAAGTTTTTGAGTCTATTCTTAATAGAAAAATTTTAAAGCATCTTTCCTATCACAACCTTCTTTCTGATCGTCAGTATGGGTTCCGTCAGGGACGCTCCACAGGCGATCTTCTCACCTGCCTTTCAGACTCCTGGTCATCCTCCTTTCGGGACTTTGGCGAAAGCTTTGCCATTGCACTTGACATCTCAAAGGCTTTCGATAGAGTCTGGCATAAATCTTTAATTTCCAAACTGCCCTCTTACGGTTTCTATCCTTCTATCTGTGCCTTCATCTCTAGCTTCCTTTCTGGTCGTTCTATAGCCGCTGCTGTAGACGGCCATCGTTCTTCTCCTAGATCTATTAACAGTGGTGTTCCTCAGGGCTCTGTCCTATCACCAACTCTCTTCCTTTTAGTCATCAATGACCTTCTAAGCTGTACATCTAACCCTATCCACTCATACGCTGATGACTCCACCCTTCACCTTTCCATTCGATTCCCACAACGTCCATCTCAGCAGTTACTTCAACAAACAAGGGATGAGGCTATGGCACACCTAATGTCTGACTTGTCTCATATCTCTGATTGGGGTAAAAATAATCTGGTTGTTTTTAATGCGTCAAAGACTCAGTTTTTGCACCTATCAACCCGACAAAATCTTCCACAGGTATACCCACTTATGTTTAATAATACTCAACTTAATCCTGCATCATCCTTGAACATGCTTGGGGTTTCATTTGCTCGGGACTTATCTTGGAAAGATCATATTACATCTCTTGTAAAATCTGCTTCCAAGCGATTGGGTGTGCTAAGCCGACTCCGTTCCTTCTTTGCCCCTGCACAATTGTTGACTCTATACACGGGTTTTATCCGCCCCTGTGTATAGCACAACTCTTATATGTGGGGAGGCTCCCCACATGCAGCTCTTCTTAATAGGGTGGAGTCAAAGGCTTTTCGTCTCATTAACTCTCCCCCTCTTATTGACTCCCTTCAACCTCTGTCTCTTCGCCACAATGTTGCATCTTTGTCTCTTTTCTATCGCTACTTCAATGGTCACTGTTCCTCTGAACTGTCTGCATGCCTTCCTCCACTTCTACGACGGGCGCGTAACACCCGTCTAGCAGCAAACTCTCACCCCTTTTCTGTCCAACTCTCTAATGCAAGAGTTAACCGTTACTCCCAGTCCTTCATTTATGCAACAGGTCAGCTCTGGAACTGTCTCCCTCTGTCTGTATTTCCTACTTCCTATGATCTCCAGTCTTTCAAACGCAGAGTGTCCAGGCATCTCGAAATGAATGGATCTTGAATTTGGCTCTCTCTTGTAGTTTGTTTTTCTCTTGGAAGGAACAGTTTTGCGGGCTCATGGCCTTTGGTTCCTTCTTCCTAACAATATATATATATATATATATATATATATATATATATATATATATATATATATATATATATATATATATATATAACACACGTATACATAGAAGCAGTCACACACACACACACACACACACACACACACACACACACACACACACACACACACACACACACACATATATAAACACGTATACATAGAAGCAGTCACACACACACACACACACACACACACACACAGACATATAAGTACAAGCACAGATATATAAGCACACACACACACACACACACACACACACACACACACACACACACACACACACACACACACACACACACACACACACACACACACACACACAGATATATAAGTACAAGCACAGATATATAAGCACACACACACACACACACACACACACACACACACACACACACACACACACACACACACACACACACACACACACACACACACACACACACACACACACACACACACACAGATGTAAGTACAAATGCAGATATATAAGCACACACACACACACACACACACACAGATGTAAGTACAAATGCAGATATATAAGCACACACACACACACACACACAGATGTAAGTACAAATGCAGATATATAAGCACACACACACACACACACACACACACACACACACACACACACACAGATGTAAGTACAAACGCAGATATATAAACACACACACACACACACACACACACACACACACACACACACACACACACACACACACACACACACACACAGATGTATTTACAATCGCAGTTATATAAACACACACACACACACACACACACACACACACACACACACACACACACACACACACACACACACCGAAAAATGCCGAACTAATTTGTAGTCCCGAGTTTGTTCAATTATAAACTTAGTGTAGAGGGGGAGTGTGTGTGTGTGTGTGTGTGTGTGTGTGTGTGTTATCTCTCTCTTACATATACATACACAAATACCGACACATACATCTCATCTCATCAGCCGTTTGAGTGTCCACTGCAGGACCGGCCTATCCCGACCGAAGTGGGGACGATACAGCCAATGTATCTCTACCAAGTGGCTTAGGCTGTCTGGTAGAGACTGTATGTAGGGTGAGAAGTGCTTGTAAGTGTAATTGTATTGTTGGAGTGGCTTTGGATGTGTGTGTAGTCAGTGAACCAAGTGTAATCGGCCCACACAAGCCGACTGGGTGCAAGCATACTTTATAGTATGCGACACTGGTTCAACCACAGCACCCCTTGTGTCCGCCAAAGCAGTACGTGGCCAGAAGAACGCCCCCAAAGTTTATTACCCTGGCGGGGCGCGAACCCTCGTTCTTCAGTGTACGAAAACGCACACTTTACCACTGTGCCACAGAGGCTCCGATACATACATACATACACTCAGATACTTATCTGTCTATCCATCTATCTATCTCTCAATCTACTTTATCCATCTACTTAATGCTAGCCTTTTTCTATGTCTCTGCTAACATCACTCAATAAACAGCACTTCTTCGTGACTAGCATCTTATTCCAGTGTTAAGCTATTGATATAACTCAGTATTCAAGATGGAGAGATGGCAATTTTAGGCCAAGTTAGAGTGACAAGAGTATGGGCGTGAATTTGCCATCTCTCCGTCTGGAATTCTCTGTTGTAATGAGAGGGTAACGTTATAATACGATGCTAGTCACGAAGAAGTGCTAGGTAAGGATATAGAGCTATAGTATTGTCTTGTTCTGCCACTGAGCTGCGTGAAATAAGCTGCAAAAGGACGAAAATCTAGACCAAGTAAATAATAATAATAATAATAATAATAACAATAATAATAATAATAATAGTTTTCCATGTATATATAACCTTAATTTACAAGTCATGTGCGCTCTCAGCTTGAATATTGCTCACCCTTGTGGAGTGGATCAGGAGAGGTTGCATTAAAACAACTAGACAAAATTCAGAACAAAGCTGTTGGAATTAATAATAACCCTACTGCTACAAATAAACTACCTCCCCTGCAGGTAAGAAGGAATGTTGCCTCCCTTGCATTATTTTACAGATACTTTCATGGCATATACACAGACGAAGTTGCATCCGTAGTAGTAGTAGTTGAGATTCACCTCCCCGTTCTGGGGAGGGCACAGGCAGAAGAAAGCCTGTCACGGTAGATATTCTTGCTTATAGCGGGCTACAAACTAGCGAGGAGGTGGGTAGGCAGTGACCACCCCCAAAAGCTCGGCGATAGGAGTGTGTCAAACGACACTCGCTGCAGTCTGAAATTTTCCACCCTACCGACAGGTCGGTCGCTCAGACTGGAACGGAGTTGGGCTGTTGCAGGACAGTCCAGAACATGATGAAGTAATGGTTGATCACTTTGTTCAAGGCAGTGAGGGCATGAGTCAGGGTCCCTACCAGCCATATGGCTGTAACAGGGAACCCCTAATCGCAAACGGCAAATATGCACTGTAATATGATTGGGTGTGCCTGGGGTAACCGAAAGGGATGTATAGGACGTCGCCATCGCGTACCATTGTGCAGAGCGTGAGCCCTCCCAAACGTGTGACTCATGCTCTTCAAGTGACAGGTGGCCGATGGTGGTGGTCACTTTGCGCATGATGAGAGAGAGGCTGGGCCACGAGGGAAACGTGACCTCAGGAAGAGAGCAGGCGTGGTGAGCAGCAACATCAGCACGTTCATTCCCTGCAATGCCAACATGTCCAGGTAGCCAATGAAGAAAGATTTCACCACCCTTCCTAGTAATGGAATCAGCCACAGCCATGATGCTCGTAAGCAGATGCACATTGTCACAGAAGCGGTGCACCATGAGGCCATAGAGAGAGGAGAGGGAGTCGGTGTGGATCATGACACGCCGAGAGAGGTGTCGATCAGCATGTCTCAGTGCACCAAGTATGGCTACCAGCTCAGTCTGGTATGCTGAAACTCCAGAGGATACACGCCAAGCCTCGACATGGGTGCCACAGATCATCACAGCACCTGCATTCCCATCAGCATCAACCGACCTGTCAGTATAATAAATGGCAGTCTGGTGTGTGTAGAGCTGCCACATGACGGAGACCGTCCTGGCGTAGTACAGCAGGAAATGAGGACCTGGGAATCCCCGACAAAGGCAGAATGTACATGAAAGCTGAAGGTAGCCAAGGAGGTGCAGGGGAATACCCAGGACAGGGCAAATCGGAGTTACCTATAATGGCGTCAGTTGCATCAAGATGCCGAATAATGCCAGCAGCTGTAAGAATTTGGTCACCTTCAGGGTGTGGCTTTGGGGGTCGACTTAGAGTAAGCTCAAGTAATGTAGACACAGGAAGGTAGGGTTGGTGCTGGCAGAGCTGGGCAATGACAGCCGATGTACGTGCCCATATCCTGTACTTAAGGGACAAGCAGCCACTCTCAGCCCTGAGGTTGACAAGACGAGTCCATGGGGGTGCACCGAGCATGACACACAGAGCAGTGTTCTGGATGACCTCAAGAGAAATGCTAAGCTTTTCAGAGACGTCAGTTTGGCAGATCGCACTATAATCCATTATTGAGCGGATGGAATGCACATAAAACGTTCTGAGGACCCGGAATGAGGCCCCCTAGAGTGCGACTACAGAGGGCTGTGAGGGCAGAAATGCGGGTAGCAGCACATTCCAGTAAGTAGTGGACGTGGCAGCCAAACGTCAACCGGCTGTCAAAGCAGACATCTAGGTATTGGTGATGGTAAACCAGACTTAGGTGATGAACCCGAAACGCT
>NC_137009.1:36287816-36292816 GCF_032717465.1 Coenobita brevimanus
GGAGGAAGAAGCAGGCAGCACTACATCAAGTGAGTGGATGATAGTAAGAAATAGGAAGAGAGGAGAACAGACACAGAAAAGGAATGATAAAGGTGAAGGAAGAAGTAGGCAGCACTACATCAAGTGAGTGGATGCTGGTGAGAAATAGGAAGAGAGGAGGGCAGACACAGAATGATAAAGGTGAAGGAAGAAGTAGGCAGCACTACATCAAGTGAGTGGATGATCCTGAGACATAGGAGGAGAATAGGCGTGATTGATTTAGCTATGTTGTGATTTTCCCGTAGATTATCAGCGGCAACCGTCACACAGCCTCAAGGTCCCTAAATTTGTCCTGCCGGGTCCTGCATACGTGGATTCCTGTCCCTCCTACCCGCCCTGCCGTCCCGGGTGTGGTGGTGGTGTGGTGTTGCGGGCGCCACACCACCACCACATAGTGTTTCCCTGTGGTGGTGGTGGGCGGGTGGACTGTCTCACCTGTGAAGGCCTGGGCGGGGGCGGCAGCGGGGTTGGGGTCGGGGCGGCGTAGGGCTGAGCGGGGCGGGGGGGTGGCCAGGCTGGTGGGGGCGCTGTCACGGTGCAGGCTGGTCAGCTCCTCGTCGTCCTCGTCCTCGTCATCGTCGTCGTCGTCGTCGTGGGCAGCGTCCTCGGGCAGCTCCTGCACGGGCTCCACCAGGAAGGTCACGCGGCGGGGGCGACAGAAACCGTTCCGCAGCACTGCGGGGGCTGCCACTACCTTGGGGGGTCGGCGCCCCCGCAGCTGTTCCACGCGGGGGTCCAGGGGGCGGGGACGGACCTGGGGGGGAATAGCGGGGCGGGGACGACCGAAGGTGGTGAGGATGGGGGGCTGGGGGTACCTGGGGCTGGGGTCGGGGGCTGGGGGGTCTGTATTGGGGTCTGTGTCTGGGGGGTCCGGGTCTGTGGCGTGTGGCCCCCCCATGCCCCCCGGGGTGCCGTTACGAAGGAAGTAAGGGCCGTTGGGCAGCACGTAGGGGCCCGGGCCGTTGGTGAGGGGCGGGGTGGGGGGCGGTGGGGGTGATGGGGGGCCGGGATGCACCTGGGCCTCCACCACCTGCAGGGAGGGGGCGGGGCAGGGCGGGGCCGTGTGGGGGGGCTCACCCATGGCCCTTCATGCCCCCCCAACCCGCCTCACACACTTCCTGGGGCTTCACTCTGCCTCACCCACTTCCACCTGCCTCACCACGCCACCTCTAGGCACGTAACTCACTCACCTCACTCTATAGTCACCTTTCCTCACTACATCGTCACACTAACTCTCATGTCACACTGATAAATCCACACTAGACTGGTAAATCCACACTGATAAATCCACCTGATAAATCCACACTAAATCCATGCAACAAACACACACTTCTGTTTTATTGCAACTTTTTAAAACTGCTTCAATATTTCTTAGTCTACGAAGTTTTTATTTTGCGTAGGAATGTTTTTCTTGGCGTACGAAAAAAGAAAAATCCTTCTCGTTCGGACCGTTTCCTGTAGCGATTTTTTGGCTGCGATTTATTTCTCGGCGTAAGTTTTTTTCTAATGAATTTAGAAAGGTTAGATTTTCGTTTTTGAGAATAAGTCAGTAAATCAAAGGCCCAAAATTATGTACATTAGCACATACAGTACATTATTCCTTCACTGTGCTCACATATGTACAATTTATTTCCTCACAGTACACGTTTTTGCACATTTTTCCACATTACAATCGTACCCCAAAAAACTGTAGATTTTTAAACGGATCTGTATAAATTTTCATCCCAAATCCACGTCCCGAAAAAAACACACGAATGTTTTTTGAGTCCCCAGTGTGTGTGTGTGTGGCTGGCGCATCACTGAACCACCACCACAGTCCACAGCCACTACCACCACCACCACACCACCACCACAGCTGCCTCAGATGACCGCAAAGCTAAAATCCTCCTTTATTGGATTACTGACGTCACCGCTGTCCAAATCCCAAGACGGAGAGAGAGAGAGAGGGATTTACCTTCGATTCCACTTCCCTATAGAACAAGGCCATGGATGGATTAGGTCCCTCTTCTCCCTTACACCTCTTCCTAAGCGATTTATTCTGCTTAGTACACTTTCCTGCCCTCTTCTATCTGCCTCTCTATAGCCAGACGCCTTAATCCCGTAAGGAGTGGCCACAAACAAATCGCCTCCATGTCGCCCTGTCCCCTGCCATTTCGCTGCCCTCCCCCCAGCTCACAACCCCTCTGCTGTGTTACTTAAATCGCTCCCTCACACCTTTTCCTCAGCGATTTATTCTTGGAAAATGGGTAATACAGTTTTGTACGTTGTTTATGAGAGTAATTTAAGACAGAAGAGGACGGCAAGGTGTAATAACCAAAATAAATCGCATAGGTTGTGGCGTTAGGGAGCTTACTTAAAGGAGAATGCAGGCCGTGTTGTGCTATATATTTACTTAACATCTTCCTGTGTGCTATTTATTTACTTAACATCTACTTATATGCTATTTATTTTTCTTTTAATACCATAATAAGAGATGTGTAATGCATAGGAGACGCCGTAATGTCTCCTCTTTAGCGACTTAACTTTTCATATTACAAGTACGCCTTAAAATTCGTCAAAATATCGAGGTAGACCAATAAAATACGAGGGAATATATATAAAGACAAAATAAATCGCATACGAAAAGGTGTTAGGGAATAATTCAGTACCATCTGCATGCTCTGTTGATAATGCCTGTTCTTATCATCATCATCATCATCATCATCATCATCATCACCGCCATCATCATCATCATCATCATCACCGTCATCATCATCATCATCATCATCATGATCATCATCACCGTCATCATCATCATCATCATCATCACCGTCATCATCATCACCGTCATCATCATCATCATCATCATTATCATCATCATCATTATCACCACTATCATCATCTTCACCTTCCTCCCACTCCTCATCATCATCATCATCATCATCATTATCATCATCTATCTATCTATCTATCTATAGCCCGACGCCCTAATCCCGCAAAGGGTGGCCGCAGACTAAACGCCTCCAAGTCGCTCTGTCACCCACCATTTGATTACCCTCCCCCCAACTCACCCCCCCCTCCCTCATATACCTCTTAACTCCATCCCTCCACCTCATCCTCGATCTACCTCTCCCTCTCCCTCCCTCCACCTCACCTACATACACCCTCTTAGTCAGTCTTTCATTCTCCATTCTCTTCACATGTCCAAACCACCTCAGTGTATTTCTCCTAATCTTCTCAACCACATCCACATCCACCCCACAGCGTTCCTTCACTTCTTCATTCGTCAACCTGTCCCTCCACGTCACTCCACATGCTCCTCTCAAGTAACTCATTTCCACTGCTCTCACTCTTGACTTGTTCCCCTCTTGCAAGGTCCATGCCTCGCTTCCATACGTCAGGGTAGGGATCACAATACTATCATGCAATGACTTCTTAACTTCCATATTCACCTCCCTATTTCTCATCACTGCTTTCAGTGTACCAACAACCCTCCTTCCCTGCTGTACCCTTTCACGCACTTCATCCCCCAAAGTTCCATCCTTACTCATCACACTACCCAAGTACTTGAATGCACTCACATTCTCCATATCCTCACCATCCAACCTCAGTGACTTCATTCCTCTCAAACACCATAACTTTACTTTTGTTTACATTAACTTTCAGATTCCTCCTCCTACACACTGTCCCAGATTCATTCACCAAACCTTGCAACTCCCATTGATCTTCACTCAACAGTACTGTATCATCAGCAAACAGCAACACCGGAATCTTCCAAATCTCACCCTCATTCATTAGAGCCACTCCCACATCCACTGCCCTACCCTGCACCTCCTTTACAACCCCATCCATGTATATATTAAACAGCCATGGAGACATCACACAACCCTGTTTCAGTCCCACATTGAGATCAAAGAACTCACTCAGCTCACCATCCACTCGCACCGTAACCCTAGCTCCCTCGTACATACTCTTCACAGCACTCAACAATTTCCCCTCCACTCCATATATTCTTAATACCTTCCAAATACCTTGCCTATCTATTCTGTCATAAGCTTTCTCCAAGTCCATGAAGGCAGCATACACTTTCCTTCCCTTCTCCAGATACTTCTCCACTAAACATCTTAGAACAAATATCTGATCTACACACCCTTTTCCCTTCCTAAATCCCCCTTGTTCTTCTCCAACTAGCTCCTCTGTCATATGCCTAACCCTATCAATGAGTATTCTACCATATATTTTACCAGTCACACTAAGTAGGCAAATACCCCTATGGTTACCACATACTTCTCTCTCTCCTTTTCCTTTGTATAAAGGAACAATTATACCTGATTTCCAGTCCTCTGGAACCCTTCCCTCTTCCCAAGCCAATCTACACAACTTCCATATCCACTCCACAACAATCTCACTCCCATACCTAAGCATTTCACCACACACTCCATCAATTCCTGGGGCCTTTCCCAACTTAATATTCTTCATCACTTTCACTACTTCCGCCCTACTGATCTCTTCCTCCCTCCTCTCATCTCTTCTTCTCCCAGCCATTCCCCAACCACTTATACTCGCACTGCTCTCACTCTCCACATTCAACAAATCCTCAAAGTGCTCCTTCCATCTCCTCAGTTTCTCTCTCTTCTCCACCAACAATCTATTATTCCTATCTTTCACTCCCCTACTATTTCCCCTTTCACACTGCCTTACTTTCTTTACCTCCTTCCAAAACAATTCCTTACTCTCCCTCCATTTCACACTCAGATTCCTCCCAAACTCCTCATCCACTTTCTTTTTACTCTCCTTCACCAGTCTCTTAACCTCCCTTCTCCTGCTCACATATACCTCTCTCTTCTCTCTCTCATCTTCTCCCCTACCTCTACTCACTAACCATTCACTATATGCCTTCTTCTTTTGTTCCACAGCTCGTTTCACCTCATCATTCCACCATGCTGTCCCTTGCACACACTTGCATCTCCTCCTCACTCCAC
>NC_137009.1:36297816-36300316 GCF_032717465.1 Coenobita brevimanus
GTAGCCTTTAGCGAGTACCACACCACACCACACAAAACCATCCATTCACACCACACCACCTCTCACCACACCACACCACACCACACCTTACCACACCACATCACACCACTCTACACAAAACCACCCTCCCACACCACACCACACCTTATCACACCACACCACATCACACCACACCAAAACCACCTTCTCACACCACACCACACCACACCACACCACATACAACCACCCTCTCACACCACACCACACCACATACAACCACCCTTTCACACCCCACCACACCACATCAAACCACCCTCTCACACCACACCACACCACACCACACCACACCAGGAGCAGTAACCAAGGGGCCCTGAAGCTCCCGCATCACGTATCTCTAAAATTGCACTGTTGTTTTTCTTGCTTTTTTTTATTCTTTCATTGGGGGGAATAATAGAAGAGAGAGAGAGAGAGAGAGAGAGAGAGAGTGACTTTATATCGCTCTTTATCAAATTAATTATAACTAGGGGTCCATCCGTTAGTGTTAATTGTAGTGAAAATTTGCATATAATGTGTAGCAGTAGGTGTAGTGGTGATGGATGACACTACTGCCTAACCCTGCCTCACCCTGCCTCACCCGTCCTTATTCTGACTCACCCTGCCTCACCCTACCTTACTCTGCCTCATTCTTACTCACCCTACCTCACCCTGCCTCACCCGTCCTTATTCTGACTCACCCTGCCTCACCCTACCTTACTCTGCCTCATTCTTACTCACCCTGCTTTACCCTGCCTCACCCTGCCTCACCCGTCCTTATTCTGACTCACCCTGCCTCACCCTACCTTACTCTGCCTCATTCTTACTCACCCTGCTTTACCCTGCCTCACCCTGCCTCACCCTTCCTCACCCTACATCACCCTGCCTCACCCTTCCTTATTTTGACTTACCCTGCCTCACCCTGCTCACCCTGCCTCACCCTGCCTCACCCTGCCTCACCCTGCCTCACCCTACCTCACCCTGCCTCACCCTACCTCACCCTGCCTCACCCTACCTCACCCTGCCTCACCCTGCCTCACCTTCACTGACGAGCAATTTTGCATAACAAATTGGACAGTTAATATGGCGACCATTTTGTGTTCATATTGTGAGCTGTTGAGAGAGAGAGAGAGAGAGAGAGAGAGAGAGAGAGAGAGGTAATGGAAGGAAGGAAATGAATGAAAGAGAGAGAGAGAGAGAGAGGTAATGGAAGGAAGGAAATGAATGAAAGAGAGAGAGAGAGAGAGAGGTAATTGAAGGAAGGAAATGAATGAAAGAGAGAGAGAGAGAGAGAGAGAGAGAGAGAGGTAATGGAAGGAAGGAAATGAATGAAAGAGAGAGAGAGAGAGAGAGAGAGAGGTAATGGAAGGAAGGAAATGAATGAAATAAAGAGAGAGAGAGAGAGAGAATGGAAGAAAGGAAATGAATGAAAGAGAGAGAGAGAGAGAGAGAGAGGTAATGGAAGGAAGGAAATGAATGAAAGAGAGAGAGAGAGAGAGAGAGGTAATGGAAGGAAGGAAATGAATGAAAGAGAGAGAGAGAGAGAGAGAGAGAGGTAATGGAAGGAAGGAAATGAATGAAAGAGAGAGAGAGAGAGAGGTAATGGAAGGAAGGAAATGAATGAAAGAGAGAGAGAGAGAGAGAGAGGTAATGGAAGGAAGGAAATGAATGAAAGAGAGAGAGAGAGAGAGAGGTAATGGAAGGAAGGAAATGAATGAAAGAGAGAGAGAGAGAGAGAGAGAGGTAATGGAAGGAAGGAAATGAATGAAATCAAGAGAGAGAGAGAGAGAGAGAGGAAATGGAAGGAAGGAAATGAATGAAAGAGAGAGAGAGAGAGAGAGAGAGAGAGAGAGAGGTAATGGAAGGAAGGAAATGAATGAAAGAGAGAGAGAGAGAGAGAGAGAGAGAGAGAGAGAGATAATGGAAGAAAGGAAATGAAAGAAATAAAGAAGGAACCAAAGGATGAAAACGCTTTGTAATTAGCAGTTGCCTTGGAGGGTGGCCAGGGCTCTCTCTCTCTCTCTCTCTCTCTCTCTCTCTCTCTCTCTCTCTCTCTCTCTCTCTCTCTCTCTCTCTCTCTCTCTCTCTCTCTCATCTTTTACCTTTGTTTACGTTTGTATATCTGTGGTTGTGGTAGTTGTGGTTGTGGTGGTGGTGGTAGTTGTGGTAGTTGCAGTGATTGTAGTAGGGATGATTTTGGTAGCTGTGATGGTTGTGGTAGTAGTAATTGTGGTAGTTGTTGTTGCGATTTTGGTTGTGGTACTCGTGGTGGTTGTGGTAGTGAAGATTGTGGTTGTTATTTGGGTGGTAGGGACTGTGATGGTTGTGGTAGTGGTGGTTGATGAGGTGGTGGTGATTGTGGTAGTGGTCGTTGTGGTGGTTATGATTGTGGTAGTTGTTGTTGTTGTGGTAATACTAGTAGTTGTGGTTGATGTAGTGGTTGGATGGTGATGGTGAATAAGATGGTGATGATGATGATGATGATGGT
>NC_137009.1:36307816-36310316 GCF_032717465.1 Coenobita brevimanus
GGAAATTAAAGAGTTATGCCAGACTCGATCGAAAGCCTTTAAGATGTCAGTTGCAATGGCAAAGCTTTTGCCAAAGTCCTGAAAGGAGGAGGACCAGGAGTCTGAAAGGTAGGTGAGAAGATTGCCAGTGGAGCGTCCCTAATGGAACCCATACTGATTATCAGAAAGAAGGTTGTGATAGGAAAGGTGCTCTAAATTTTTTTTAAAGAATGGGCTCGAAAACTTCCGACACAGGATGTTAAGCTTTTTGGACGATAGTTAGAGGGTTGGGAATGGTCACCCTTCTTTGGGACTGGCTGAATGAGGGCAAACTTCCAGCAAGAAGGAAAGGTACAAGTTGACAGACAAAGGCGAAGGAGTTTACCTAGGCAGGGTGTAAGCACAGAAGCACAGTTCTTGAGGACAACAGGGGGACTCCATCAGGCCCATATGCCATGTTAGTATTGAGGCCAGTGATAGCAGAAAATACATCAGCTGAAGACATTTTAATGTCAGCCATGAGGAAGTCAGAGGGGGGAATCGATGACGGAACAGCACCGGAATCGTCTAACGGAACAGCACCGGAATCGTCTAAGGTGGAATTGGAGGAGAAAGTCTGAGCGAAGAGTAGAAGGAATAGCTACAGAGCCATCAGAGTGGAAAAGAGGAGGGAAGGATGATGAGGTAAAGTTGTTAGAAAGGTTTTTGACAAGATGCCAGAAGGAGCGGGAAGAATTCGAGTTGGAGAGTTGAGAGTATTTAGTACGGATGAAATTATTTCTAGCAGAGCGAAGAACAGACTTAGCACGATTCCGGACAGAAACATAAAAAAGATGTGATTCAGGGGTGGGTTGGCTCCGGTACCTTTTGTAGGCCCTCTCCTTGTTGCGGACAGCATTAGAACAAGCGTGATTAAACCAACTTTTTTTTCTTTTTCTTTTTTTTTGCATTAGTCAAAGGATATGAGAACGGAATGCATGTCTATCTACTCTTATCTATCTATCGAGCTTTGCAAACCGAAGTAATTATTTTAACAGAAGATGAACGGGGACGGAAAACAAATTAAACTTTTAAAAATCCATACACACAGATTACATGCGTCTCCCCAGCATAAAAAATGATAATAATAATAATAAAAATAGGACTTAAACGGCTGCCGGAGGGAAATTAACGGCTGTGGGAGGGAAATTAACGACTGTAGGAGGGAAATTAACGGCAAGAGGGAAATTAACGGCTGTAGGAGGGAATTTAACGGCAAGAGGGAAAATTAACGGTTGTGGGAGGGAAATTAACGACAAGAGGGAAATTAACGGCTGTAGGAGGGAAATTAACGGCAAGAGGGAAAATAACGGCTGTGGGAGGGAAATTAACGGCTGTAGGAGGGAAAGTAACATCAAGAGGGAAAATAACGGCTGTAGGAGGGAAATTAACATCAAGAGGGAAATTAACGGCTGTAGGAGGGAAATTAACGGCTGTAGGAGGGAAATTAACGGCTGTAGGAAGGTAATTAACGGCTGTAGGAGGGAAATTAACGGCTGTAGGAGGGAAATTAACGGCTGTAGGAGGGAAATTAACGGCTGTGGGAGGGAAATTAACGGCAAGAAGGAAAATAACTGCTGTGGGAGGGAAATTAACGGCTGTAGGAGGGAAATTAACGGCTGTAGGAGGGAAATTAACGGCGATAGGGAAATTAACAGCTGTAGGAGGGTCATTAACGGCTGGAGGAGGGAAATTAGCCTGATTTAGACCACTGAGATGTTAAATAAATTCTCAAAAACTCGCTAGATCTCTTTGTCTTTATTTTATATATGGTAAAATCGGAAATAAAGTAACAATAAAAAAATATATAGAGGAAAAGGGATTCGATTCTTTATTTAAACAGTTTATTTATTTTTCACTGTACGGCCAAACTGTTAAATAGATAAATGGAGATAGATAGATAGATAGAGATGGATAAATAGATGGATAGATAGATAGATTGACGGAGATGGATAGATAGATAGATGGATAGATAGACAGATGGATGGATAGATAGATAAATTGAGGGATAGACAGATAGATAGATAGATAGATAGATAGATAGACAGATAAAGAGACTGATGGATAGATAGATAGACAGATAAAGAGACTGATGGATAGACAGACAGACAGATAGATAGATAGGTAGATAGATAGAAATAGGTAGATGGACAAAGATAAATAGATTGACAGATATAGACAGATAGATAGATAGATAGATTCACGGCTGAACTGCTACCTCATTGGGTGGTGGAGGTATGAAGGGAGGTAGGTAGGTAGGTAGGCAGGAAGGTAGGTAGGTAGGTAGGTAGGTAGGTAGGCAGGGAAGTAGGTAGGTAGGTAGGTAGGCAGGAAGGTAGGTAGGTAGGCAGGAAGGCAGGTAGGTAGGTAGGAAGGTAGGTAGGCAGGTAGGCAGGTAGGTAGGTAAGTAAGTAGGTAGGCAGGGAAAGACAATATAACTGAAGTGCAGACTAATTCTTAATATGAGAGAGAGAGAGAGACC